>NW_020674750.1:0-6126 GCF_002925995.2 Terrapene triunguis
GATCAAACTAAATACAGATAAGTTCCTCACCAGTTCCAGAGTGCTCCCTTTTACAGGCTAATCTCCCTTTAGCCTGGGTCCAGCAATCACTCACACCCCCTGTAGTTACTGTCTTTTGTTTCAGCTTCCTTCAAGCATCCTGGGGGGGTGGAGAGGCTCCTTCTTTAGCCAGCTGAAGACCAAAATGGAGGGGTCTCCCCCAGGTTTAAATAGACTCTCTCTTGTGGGAGGAGACCCCCCTCCTCCCTCCTATGCAAAGTCCAGCTCCAAGATGGAGTTTTGGAGTCACCTGGGCAAGTCACATGCCCCTGCATGACTCAGTCTTTACAGGCCGACGCCATTGTCCACATGGTATCTTGCATGTCTCCAGGAAGACTTCTTATGTGGATTGGAGCATTCCAAGATGCATTGTTTCCCGATCAGGTACTTAACCTGGCAAATTCCTTCCTAAAGAAGCTGACCAAATGCCTCACCAAGCTTACTTAGAAATCAAGCAAGCATACAGCCCATATTCTTAACCTCAAGTAGAAAATGGTATATATGTACAAAGGATTAATAGATATAGTAGACCATGTCACAGGCAGCACAAAACATATTTCAGTTATATCATACATACATTTATAAACACCCACCTATAAAGCCTTATGGGGTACGCTGTCACACCCTCCCCCTGAACTTACTGCCAGAGACTTGGACACTGTCCATGGAGGAGGCAGTATACCTAAAGTTCCTCTTTTCTGGACAGGGCATCTGCTACCCAGTTCTCCTTTCCTTTAATATGAGTAATCTCCATGTCAAACTCCTGTAGGACCAGGCTCCAGCGTAGCAGTTTGGAGTTGGTGCCCTTAGTTCGGTGAAGCCATACTAAAGGTGAATGGTCAGTTAGAATTCTGAACCTCCTATTAAAAAGGTAAGGTCTTAATTGTTTGACGGCCCACACAATGGCATAGCATTCCTTCTCTATAACAGAGTAATTCTGTTCGGCCGGGGACAATTTTTTGCTCAGGAAGGCAATGGGATGCTTCTTACTGTCTTCCCCTGTCTGCATCAGCACAGCACCCAACCCTGTGTCTGACGCGTCAGTGCACAACTCAAAAGGCTTTTCGAAGTCAGGGCTGGCCAGCACAGGCTTCGCGGACAGGAGTGCTTTTACCTTGTTGAAGCCTTTTTGGCATGCCTCTGACCAAATGACCTTATTAGGTTGATGCTTTTTACATAAGTCCGTGATTGGGGACACAACGTCACTGAACCCCACCACAAACCTCCTGTAATAGTTTGCCAAGCCTATGAAGGATTGGACTTGCCTTTTAGTTTGGGGTACAGGCCATTTCACGATGGCTTCCACCTTAAGAGGGTCGGGGGATATTTTACCCCCCCCACCCAGTGCCCCAGATAAGGGACTTTGGCTGCCCCTATCTTGCACTTGGAGGGCTTCACAGTTAGCCCAGCCTCTTTGAGCTTTGATAGCATGACTTCCAGGTGCTCTCTGTGGTCACCCCAGGTGTTGCTGAATACAGCAATGTCATCTATATATGCCCTAGCATAATGCTGCAAGCCATTTAACACTCTGTTGACCAGTCTCTGGAAGGTGGCACCCGCATTTACCAGACCAAAAGGTAACACCGTGAATTCATAGAGCCCTATGTCCGTGATAAAAGCTGATTTTTGTTGCGCCTCTCCCTCCAGAGGGATCTGCCAGTAACCTTTGGTCAGATCAAAGGTACTAAGGTACTTGGCTTGGCTCAGCACATCCAGCATGTCATCAATTCTTGGCATGGGGTATGCATCTGTTACAGTGACAGCATTGAGTTTTCTATAGTCTACACAAAATCTAACGGTGCCATCTCTTTTGGGGACCAAGACCACAGGGGAAGCCCATGCACTGTCGGAATCCTTAATCACCCCCAAGTCCAACATGCTTTGTATCTCAGCCTGAATTTGCTCCTTCACCTTGCCGGTGGCCCTATAAGGCCTGGAAGGAGGAGGTTGAGCCCCTTTCGTGAGGATCCTATGGGACAGCAAGTGCGTCCTCCCTGGTTTGTTGGAAAATACCTCACTGTACTTCTGCAGTGTTGACAATGCTTCCCTCCTTTCGAGTGGTGTCAGCTCACTACAGATTTCTATACTTTCAAGGGACGACCCGTCTTGGCATTCAGCCATCAGATCAGTGAGTGGGTGTGCCTCGGTTTCCCCTTCGACGCAACAGATCATGTTTACCTCGGCCACTCTGCTGTGATAGGCCTTGAGTCTGTTTACATGTACCAGTTGGGGTACCGCACCATCCAGGGGCTTTTTAACTTTATAAGTGTCCTCATTCGCCACTTCCACCACTTCAAAGGGCCCCTCCCAGGAGTTTTGCATCTTGAACTTTTTGGCAGGGCTGAGTACCATGACCAAATCTCCTACATCAAAAGTGCGTTTACAAGTATTTTTATCATACCACGCCTTTTGCTTGGCCTGACTGCTCTGGAGGTTGTTTTGTACAATCTCCATCATGTCTTTCAACTCCCTCCTGAACCTCTGGACATACTTAGTCACAGGTTCCTCCCTTACCGTGTTGCATCCTTCCCAGGTATCCCTGATGAGATCGAGGGGTCCCCTCACTTTCCTCCCATACAGAAGGTCAAATGGAGAAAAGCCTGTGGACTCTTGGGGTACCTCCCTGTAGGCATACAGCAGGAACGGTAATAGTTCATCCCAACTTTGGCCCCTTTTTTTTGCATACATCCCCAGCATGGATTTTAGGGTCCCATTGAATCTTTCCACCAGCCCATTGGCCTGGGGGTGATAGGGGGCCGTCTTAAGCTGTTTCACTCCACACACCTTCCATAGCTCATTGAACAACTGCGACATAAAGTTTGCCCCCCGATCTGACAAAATTTCCTTAGGGAAGCCCACTCTGCTGAATATGGTGAGCAGAGCTCTTGCCACTGTCTCGGCTTCTATGTTAGACAGTGCAATTGCCTCAGGGTACCGAGTGGCGAAGTCTACTACCACCAAGATATACTTGTTCCCTCTCCGGGTGGGGCGTGGCATAGGGCCCACTATGTCTATTGCCACTCTTTGGAATGCCTCCTGGATGATGGGCAAGGGACGCAGCGGAGCCTTTTGGGGTCCCCCCGGCTTCTTCCTCTCCTGACACACCGCACAAGTCCTACAATAATCCCTCACATCATTCTGTATCCCTGGCCAGTAGAAATTCCTCCTCAGCCTGTCATATGTTCTCTGTACCCCCAAGTGACCAGCAAAGGGACTGTCATGCGCTACCAGCACTAATTCCCCCCGGTGTTGGCTGGGTACAACCAACTGCTTATAGGGTTGACCGGGACCCTGGTTTTTCCCTACAGGGGCCTGCCTGTACAGTTTCCCGTCCTCTTCAAAAAACTTCTCCCCCCCCTCCCTTCCTGGAGTTCCCTCCGAGATACACTTTCTTATACTTTCAAGGGAGGGGTCCGCCCTTTGTCTAGCTGCAAATTCCTGACAGACAACCCTTGAGATAGCATCCCTGGGCACTGACTGCATCTCCCCTGCCCCCACCCCTGGGAGCCTGTTGTCCTCAGCCAGACAGAGGCCTGGCTCTGTCTCTCCCATATTTGGAAGTACCCCGCCTCCCTGCACTGTTCTGTCAATGAGACCCTCCCCCAACTCCTCTATGGGTTCCAAGGTCCCCGCCCCATCCCTGGGGACTCCCTCTGAGTTACCCACCACCATGTTCCCTGGGGCAGGAGGTGTTGGCTGTTCAGCTGCATCAGACCTACAGTCATCAGCCGGAACAGCCTCCCCATCACAGCCTTTCTTCATGCTGCGAGTTACCACACTAACAGTCCTAGTTCTGCTGAAAAAATCATTTCCCAGCAACATGTCCGCGGGGATGTCCTCGAGCATCCCCACCAGTAAATCCCTTTCCATACCTTCCCATTTCACATGAACCTTAGCCAGGGGCACAGGGAACCTCTGCGGCCCCACCCCCTTAATGTGGGTCGTCTGCCCCGTCAGAACACTAGCATCTGGGACCACACTCGGTCGAACCAGAGAGAACTGAGCCACTGTATCCCTCCATCCCAGACACTCCATGCCATCGATCTTGACAACCTTGATGTGTTCCCTGTCCGCTTCACTGGGCCCCATGTCCACCAAGCTGGTGTGATAAGAGGTGGGGGTGCCCTCTGGGGCCTCAGGGCTGAAGGCAACCGAGCTAACATGGGACAAGGGAGGTTTATTCTCCTTCAATTTGGGACAGCTACTCCTCAGGTGCCCTGGGGAATTGCAGTGAAAGCACCGTCTGGGATCCCCTGCTTGTGCAGGAAATTTGGGACGAGTAACAGGAGAATGGGGGGGTGACTGCCTGGCCTCCTTTTTCCCAGACCCAGGGGTAAAACGGTGATTCTGCTTTCCCCCAACCTTATACCCCTCCACCAGTGGTTTATGTTTGATCGCAGCTTGTGCTTGTTCATAAGAGTCAGCATACTCAGCTAATTCACCCACTGCATTTACCTTTTTGTCCCACAAATACTGTTTTACCTCATCACTGCACATATTCAGGAAGTGTTCCTGAGTAACCAGATCACACATCCCTTCAAAGCTGGTAATGCCTCTCCCCCGCACCCATTTATCTACCAAATCTCTCATTTCATTGGCATAAGCCACATTACTTAATCCAGATCCCCTCTTAAGGGTCCTGAATTTAACCCTGTAGGTTTCAGGTGTAACCTGAAACTGTTTCAAAACCAGTTCCTTAAATTTACCATAGTTTGAAGCATCATCAATAGGCATCTTACTGAATATGTCCAGAGCTCTGCCAGTCAATTTTGCTATCAATGTGGTCATCTTCTGATCTTCAGGGATGGCGTGGAGGGTGCACAGTCTCTCAAAAGTGATGAAATATTCGGCGATATCGCTGGACTCGTCATACTGTGGACATAGTCGCTCCCATTTGTGGATTTTTGGGGAAGTGGAGCCAGCAGGGGGAGGGTTTTGTCTCCTTGACTCCATAACGGTCAGTTCATGTTTCTGGGCCTCCCTCTGGGCCTCCATAGCCCTCTCCTGGGCAGCTGCCGCCGCTCGCTCCCTCGCTCCCTCGCTGCCTCCACCTCCATAGCCCTCTCGTGGGCAGCTGTCTCTGCCTCCATAGCTCTCTTGTGGGCAGCTGTCTCTGCCTCCGCTCTCGCTGCCTCTGCCTCCATAGCTCTCTTGTGGGCAGCCTCTTCCCTTGCATGTTCTGCCTCCCTGGCACTAATTTCTAATTGTCTTAGTTCCAACTGTCTCTTATGTTCATTTTCTTTCTCTTTTGCTACCAGCCTGGCCAGCTTTAGTTTATTAGCAGCGTCACTAGTACTCATTGTCCTGCTTTCTTGTGCTGGGCTACAATCCCTCTGCAGTTCACTGAAACTGAGATCACTAGTACTCATTTTCCTGCTTTCTTGTGCTGGGCCACAACCCCTCTGCAGTTCTTTTGCTTCCTTTTCTGTCCCTACTTCCCTTTCCCGAAATAAGCAAACAGAAAATAACAAACCAGTAACCACTTTGTCTGTTCTCCAGCCACCACACTTAAAACTCACTTAAAATCACTACCAGTATCTCAAAGCAATCAGCTGTGCACAGATCCTGCTCGACTACGCCACTGTGACGGGTTGGATCACAGAAACCCCCTTGGGAGCTGCCACCCGATGTGCCAAGACTACCCCTGCTTCTATTTTCCCTGCCAGCTCAGGACTCCAGCACCCCGTCTTGCTGAATTAGACACTCCAGTCCACTTCAACACAGACCCAGGGTCTGAATTACTTGTCCCAAAGCTACAAGTTTACCCAAAAACAGCTCACAGGAGTGTGCTTGTCTTTAGCACTCAGATGCCCAACTCCCAATGGGGTCTAAACCCAGATAAATCCGTTTTACCCTGCATAAAGCTTATGCAGGGTAAACTCATAAATTGTTCGCCCTCTATAACACTGATAGAGAGATATGCACAGTTGTTTGCTCCCCCAGGTATTAATACATACTCTGAGTAAATTACTAAATAAAAAGTGATTTTATTAAATACAGACAGTAGGATTTAAGTGGTTCAAAGTAGTAACAGACAGAACAAAGTAAGTCACAAGCAAAATAAAATAAAATGCGCAAATGTATGCC
>NW_020674750.1:6136-12262 GCF_002925995.2 Terrapene triunguis
GATCAAACTAAATACAGATAAGTTCCTCACCAGTTCCAGAGTGCTCCCTTTTACAGGCTAATCTCCCTTTAGCCTGGGTCCAGCAATCACTCACACCCCCTGTAGTTACTGTCTTTTGTTTCAGCTTCCTTCAAGCATCCTGGGGGGGTGGAGAGGCTCCTTCTTTAGCCAGCTGAAGACCAAAATGGAGGGGTCTCCCCCAGGTTTAAATAGACTCTCTCTTGTGGGAGGAGACCCCCCTCCTCCCTCCTATGCAAAGTCCAGCTCCAAGATGGAGTTTTGGAGTCACCTGGGCAAGTCACATGCCCCTGCATGACTCAGTCTTTACAGGCCGACGCCATTGTCCACATGGTATCTTGCATGTCTCCAGGAAGACTTCTTATGTGGATTGGAGCATTCCAAGATGCATTGTTTCCCGATCAGGTACTTAACCTGGCAAATTCCTTCCTAAAGAAGCTGACCAAATGCCTCACCAAGCTTACTTAGAAATCAAGCAAGCATACAGCCCATATTCTTAACCTCAAGTAGAAAATGGTATATATGTACAAAGGATTAATAGATATAGTAGACCATGTCACAGGCAGCACAAAACATATTTCAGTTATATCATACATACATTTATAAACACCCACCTATAAAGCCTTATGGGGTACGCTGTCACACCCTCCCCCTGAACTTACTGCCAGAGACTTGGACACTGTCCATGGAGGAGGCAGTATACCTAAAGTTCCTCTTTTCTGGACAGGGCATCTGCTACCCAGTTCTCCTTTCCTTTAATATGAGTAATCTCCATGTCAAACTCCTGTAGGACCAGGCTCCAGCGTAGCAGTTTGGAGTTGGTGCCCTTAGTTCGGTGAAGCCATACTAAAGGTGAATGGTCAGTTAGAATTCTGAACCTCCTATTAAAAAGGTAAGGTCTTAATTGTTTGACGGCCCACACAATGGCATAGCATTCCTTCTCTATAACAGAGTAATTCTGTTCGGCCGGGGACAATTTTTTGCTCAGGAAGGCAATGGGATGCTTCTTACTGTCTTCCCCTGTCTGCATCAGCACAGCACCCAACCCTGTGTCTGACGCGTCAGTGCACAACTCAAAAGGCTTTTCGAAGTCAGGGCTGGCCAGCACAGGCTTCGCGGACAGGAGTGCTTTTACCTTGTTGAAGCCTTTTTGGCATGCCTCTGACCAAATGACCTTATTAGGTTGATGCTTTTTACATAAGTCCGTGATTGGGGACACAACGTCACTGAACCCCACCACAAACCTCCTGTAATAGTTTGCCAAGCCTATGAAGGATTGGACTTGCCTTTTAGTTTGGGGTACAGGCCATTTCACGATGGCTTCCACCTTAAGAGGGTCGGGGGATATTTTACCCCCCCCACCCAGTGCCCCAGATAAGGGACTTTGGCTGCCCCTATCTTGCACTTGGAGGGCTTCACAGTTAGCCCAGCCTCTTTGAGCTTTGATAGCATGACTTCCAGGTGCTCTCTGTGGTCACCCCAGGTGTTGCTGAATACAGCAATGTCATCTATATATGCCCTAGCATAATGCTGCAAGCCATTTAACACTCTGTTGACCAGTCTCTGGAAGGTGGCACCCGCATTTACCAGACCAAAAGGTAACACCGTGAATTCATAGAGCCCTATGTCCGTGATAAAAGCTGATTTTTGTTGCGCCTCTCCCTCCAGAGGGATCTGCCAGTAACCTTTGGTCAGATCAAAGGTACTAAGGTACTTGGCTTGGCTCAGCACATCCAGCATGTCATCAATTCTTGGCATGGGGTATGCATCTGTTACAGTGACAGCATTGAGTTTTCTATAGTCTACACAAAATCTAACGGTGCCATCTCTTTTGGGGACCAAGACCACAGGGGAAGCCCATGCACTGTCGGAATCCTTAATCACCCCCAAGTCCAACATGCTTTGTATCTCAGCCTGAATTTGCTCCTTCACCTTGCCGGTGGCCCTATAAGGCCTGGAAGGAGGAGGTTGAGCCCCTTTCGTGAGGATCCTATGGGACAGCAAGTGCGTCCTCCCTGGTTTGTTGGAAAATACCTCACTGTACTTCTGCAGTGTTGACAATGCTTCCCTCCTTTCGAGTGGTGTCAGCTCACTACAGATTTCTATACTTTCAAGGGACGACCCGTCTTGGCATTCAGCCATCAGATCAGTGAGTGGGTGTGCCTCGGTTTCCCCTTCGACGCAACAGATCATGTTTACCTCGGCCACTCTGCTGTGATAGGCCTTGAGTCTGTTTACATGTACCAGTTGGGGTACCGCACCATCCAGGGGCTTTTTAACTTTATAAGTGTCCTCATTCGCCACTTCCACCACTTCAAAGGGCCCCTCCCAGGAGTTTTGCATCTTGAACTTTTTGGCAGGGCTGAGTACCATGACCAAATCTCCTACATCAAAAGTGCGTTTACAAGTATTTTTATCATACCACGCCTTTTGCTTGGCCTGACTGCTCTGGAGGTTGTTTTGTACAATCTCCATCATGTCTTTCAACTCCCTCCTGAACCTCTGGACATACTTAGTCACAGGTTCCTCCCTTACCGTGTTGCATCCTTCCCAGGTATCCCTGATGAGATCGAGGGGTCCCCTCACTTTCCTCCCATACAGAAGGTCAAATGGAGAAAAGCCTGTGGACTCTTGGGGTACCTCCCTGTAGGCATACAGCAGGAACGGTAATAGTTCATCCCAACTTTGGCCCCTTTTTTTTGCATACATCCCCAGCATGGATTTTAGGGTCCCATTGAATCTTTCCACCAGCCCATTGGCCTGGGGGTGATAGGGGGCCGTCTTAAGCTGTTTCACTCCACACACCTTCCATAGCTCATTGAACAACTGCGACATAAAGTTTGCCCCCCGATCTGACAAAATTTCCTTAGGGAAGCCCACTCTGCTGAATATGGTGAGCAGAGCTCTTGCCACTGTCTCGGCTTCTATGTTAGACAGTGCAATTGCCTCAGGGTACCGAGTGGCGAAGTCTACTACCACCAAGATATACTTGTTCCCTCTCCGGGTGGGGCGTGGCATAGGGCCCACTATGTCTATTGCCACTCTTTGGAATGCCTCCTGGATGATGGGCAAGGGACGCAGCGGAGCCTTTTGGGGTCCCCCCGGCTTCTTCCTCTCCTGACACACCGCACAAGTCCTACAATAATCCCTCACATCATTCTGTATCCCTGGCCAGTAGAAATTCCTCCTCAGCCTGTCATATGTTCTCTGTACCCCCAAGTGACCAGCAAAGGGACTGTCATGCGCTACCAGCACTAATTCCCCCCGGTGTTGGCTGGGTACAACCAACTGCTTATAGGGTTGACCGGGACCCTGGTTTTTCCCTACAGGGGCCTGCCTGTACAGTTTCCCGTCCTCTTCAAAAAACTTCTCCCCCCCCTCCCTTCCTGGAGTTCCCTCCGAGATACACTTTCTTATACTTTCAAGGGAGGGGTCCGCCCTTTGTCTAGCTGCAAATTCCTGACAGACAACCCTTGAGATAGCATCCCTGGGCACTGACTGCATCTCCCCTGCCCCCACCCCTGGGAGCCTGTTGTCCTCAGCCAGACAGAGGCCTGGCTCTGTCTCTCCCATATTTGGAAGTACCCCGCCTCCCTGCACTGTTCTGTCAATGAGACCCTCCCCCAACTCCTCTATGGGTTCCAAGGTCCCCGCCCCATCCCTGGGGACTCCCTCTGAGTTACCCACCACCATGTTCCCTGGGGCAGGAGGTGTTGGCTGTTCAGCTGCATCAGACCTACAGTCATCAGCCGGAACAGCCTCCCCATCACAGCCTTTCTTCATGCTGCGAGTTACCACACTAACAGTCCTAGTTCTGCTGAAAAAATCATTTCCCAGCAACATGTCCGCGGGGATGTCCTCGAGCATCCCCACCAGTAAATCCCTTTCCATACCTTCCCATTTCACATGAACCTTAGCCAGGGGCACAGGGAACCTCTGCGGCCCCACCCCCTTAATGTGGGTCGTCTGCCCCGTCAGAACACTAGCATCTGGGACCACACTCGGTCGAACCAGAGAGAACTGAGCCACTGTATCCCTCCATCCCAGACACTCCATGCCATCGATCTTGACAACCTTGATGTGTTCCCTGTCCGCTTCACTGGGCCCCATGTCCACCAAGCTGGTGTGATAAGAGGTGGGGGTGCCCTCTGGGGCCTCAGGGCTGAAGGCAACCGAGCTAACATGGGACAAGGGAGGTTTATTCTCCTTCAATTTGGGACAGCTACTCCTCAGGTGCCCTGGGGAATTGCAGTGAAAGCACCGTCTGGGATCCCCTGCTTGTGCAGGAAATTTGGGACGAGTAACAGGAGAATGGGGGGGTGACTGCCTGGCCTCCTTTTTCCCAGACCCAGGGGTAAAACGGTGATTCTGCTTTCCCCCAACCTTATACCCCTCCACCAGTGGTTTATGTTTGATCGCAGCTTGTGCTTGTTCATAAGAGTCAGCATACTCAGCTAATTCACCCACTGCATTTACCTTTTTGTCCCACAAATACTGTTTTACCTCATCACTGCACATATTCAGGAAGTGTTCCTGAGTAACCAGATCACACATCCCTTCAAAGCTGGTAATGCCTCTCCCCCGCACCCATTTATCTACCAAATCTCTCATTTCATTGGCATAAGCCACATTACTTAATCCAGATCCCCTCTTAAGGGTCCTGAATTTAACCCTGTAGGTTTCAGGTGTAACCTGAAACTGTTTCAAAACCAGTTCCTTAAATTTACCATAGTTTGAAGCATCATCAATAGGCATCTTACTGAATATGTCCAGAGCTCTGCCAGTCAATTTTGCTATCAATGTGGTCATCTTCTGATCTTCAGGGATGGCGTGGAGGGTGCACAGTCTCTCAAAAGTGATGAAATATTCGGCGATATCGCTGGACTCGTCATACTGTGGACATAGTCGCTCCCATTTGTGGATTTTTGGGGAAGTGGAGCCAGCAGGGGGAGGGTTTTGTCTCCTTGACTCCATAACGGTCAGTTCATGTTTCTGGGCCTCCCTCTGGGCCTCCATAGCCCTCTCCTGGGCAGCTGCCGCCGCTCGCTCCCTCGCTCCCTCGCTGCCTCCACCTCCATAGCCCTCTCGTGGGCAGCTGTCTCTGCCTCCATAGCTCTCTTGTGGGCAGCTGTCTCTGCCTCCGCTCTCGCTGCCTCTGCCTCCATAGCTCTCTTGTGGGCAGCCTCTTCCCTTGCATGTTCTGCCTCCCTGGCACTAATTTCTAATTGTCTTAGTTCCAACTGTCTCTTATGTTCATTTTCTTTCTCTTTTGCTACCAGCCTGGCCAGCTTTAGTTTATTAGCAGCGTCACTAGTACTCATTGTCCTGCTTTCTTGTGCTGGGCTACAATCCCTCTGCAGTTCACTGAAACTGAGATCACTAGTACTCATTTTCCTGCTTTCTTGTGCTGGGCCACAACCCCTCTGCAGTTCTTTTGCTTCCTTTTCTGTCCCTACTTCCCTTTCCCGAAATAAGCAAACAGAAAATAACAAACCAGTAACCACTTTGTCTGTTCTCCAGCCACCACACTTAAAACTCACTTAAAATCACTACCAGTATCTCAAAGCAATCAGCTGTGCACAGATCCTGCTCGACTACGCCACTGTGACGGGTTGGATCACAGAAACCCCCTTGGGAGCTGCCACCCGATGTGCCAAGACTACCCCTGCTTCTATTTTCCCTGCCAGCTCAGGACTCCAGCACCCCGTCTTGCTGAATTAGACACTCCAGTCCACTTCAACACAGACCCAGGGTCTGAATTACTTGTCCCAAAGCTACAAGTTTACCCAAAAACAGCTCACAGGAGTGTGCTTGTCTTTAGCACTCAGATGCCCAACTCCCAATGGGGTCTAAACCCAGATAAATCCGTTTTACCCTGCATAAAGCTTATGCAGGGTAAACTCATAAATTGTTCGCCCTCTATAACACTGATAGAGAGATATGCACAGTTGTTTGCTCCCCCAGGTATTAATACATACTCTGAGTAAATTACTAAATAAAAAGTGATTTTATTAAATACAGACAGTAGGATTTAAGTGGTTCAAAGTAGTAACAGACAGAACAAAGTAAGTCACAAGCAAAATAAAATAAAATGCGCAAATGTATGCC
>NW_020674751.1:0-5601 GCF_002925995.2 Terrapene triunguis
CCCCCCCCCCCGGGGAAACTCAGCGTGTTTCGGTCGGAACCCCCCCGCTGAGTTGGTGAAAAAGCCGCACGCTACCCTCCACCCGAGGGTTGCTTTTGGGACTCTGGCCGCTAGGCCACGCTACCCTCCACCTGAGGGTTGCTTTTGGGACTCCGGCCGTTAGGCCGCGCTACCCTCCACCCGAGGGTTGCTTTTGGGACTCCGGCCGCTAGGCCGCGCTACCCTCCACCTGAGGGTTGCTTTTGGGACTCCGGCCGCTAGGCTGCGCTACCCTCCACCCGAGGGTTGCTTTTGGGACTCCAGCCGCTAGGCCGCGCTACCCTCCACCCGAGGGTTGCTCCCGGGACTCTGGCCAATAGGCCCTACCGCCCGGTAGCCAAGGGCTGTGTTCCAGACTCCTGCCGTTAGGCCACGTCCCCTTGAGGAAAAGGGGACGTCATAGACTTTGGCCATTAGGCCATACTGCCCTGGACCGAAGGGCTATTTGACAGACGGTGGCGGATAGTCCACGCCGCTCGCAACCTTAGGGGCGTGGACCGTCACACTTGGTACCAGAAGTGGGGAACGCCCAGGACCTGCTAAGAGGTCCAATACCCGGAGTCTAGACGACGGAACCCCTCCCGCCGTCTAAGATGGATGCCGAGAAACTTTTAAAGTGGTTGCTGGAGAACCAGCAAGAACAGGTGGTCCAACAGCGACAACAACAGGCACACCTGCTGCAACAGATGGCCAGCCAGCAGCAGCTACAGATGACCCAGCACCAGGAACAACAGCAGCAAGTCCTTCGGGAGTTGGCCACCCAATACCAAGGACAACAAGAGCGCCTGGTCCAACAAGTAGCTACGGTAATGCGACCGCCAGGAGTTCCCGCCCCCAACACGACAGGCGCGGGGCCTGTGGAGTACCTGGGGGGACTAACGGTTCACCTCACAAAGATGGGACCAGGCGACGACCCTGAGGCATTCCTGGTTACATTCGAGCGGGTCGCCACCGCTGCTCGGTGGCCCCCAGAACACTGGGCCACGATGTTGGCCCCCTATTTAATGGGACTGGCGCAGATGGCCTACTGTAACCTGGATTCCCGAGAGGCCTTGGACTACCCCCGGGTGAAAGCGGCCATTTTAGACCAGACCGGCATTAATCCTGAGACGTACCGCCAGCGCCTCCGTAAAGAACAGTACCCTCCTGGAGCTCAGCCTCGGGCCGTGGCCCAACGGGTACGGGACCTCTGTTGGAGATGGTTGGAGCCTGAGGGCTTGACCGGGCCACAGGTAGTGGAAAGGGTGGCACTCGAACAGTTCACCCAGATCCTCCCAGAAGGAGGGAAAGCATGGGTACAGCGTCACCGACTGGCCACCCTGTCCGCGGCCGTGGGCCTGATGGAGGATTACTTAGCAGTTGAGGAAGCCCAGACTCACCCCCGTAGGTCCGGAAACCTGAGCCGGAGAGAAGGCCCAGACAGGGGAAGCCCTCGGGGAGCGGGGGCTCGGGAACCGGCCCCCCTTAT
Source organism: Terrapene triunguis (assembly GCF_002925995.2). NCBI lineage: Eukaryota > Metazoa > Chordata > Testudines > Emydidae > Terrapene > Terrapene triunguis. The sequence goes on from NW_020674751.1 coordinate 1,508, forward strand.
CCGACCCGCACCTACTAACCTTCACAATCCCGGACCCAGGCAGGAAGTCCCTCGGAGGCCGAGTCGAAGGGAACGGCAACCCCAAGGGGAACGAAGCCCAACAAGGGAAGGCAACGGACCCGCGGAGGGCCGGAACCGCTGCTGGGAGTGCGGGCAAGAGGGACATTTTCAGCGGGCATGTCCTTTTATGGATTGTAACTATGGGCAAGTATGGGTTGCCGGTCATAGAGCCCGGAAAAGGGGCCCAGGGAAATTGGTGGTTCTGGTGCGGGTCGAGGGGATCCACACGAGGGCTCTCGTGGACTCAGGATGTAGTCAGACCCTCATACGGGAGGGGCTGGTCCCGAACCTTAGACTGGCGGGGGATAAGATACACTTACAGTGTGTACATGGGGACATCCGCCCTTATCCCACCGCCTGGGTGAGGATTGGGATAGGGCAGCGGGAGGAAGTCCTCCACGTGGGCATAGCCCCCAGATTGGCCTACCCCGTAGTGCTGGGACGGGATTGGCCCGAGTTTAAGGAGGTCCTCCAACAGTATCAACTGTCAGCTCCACAAATCGAAGGAGCTACGTCTCCAGGAAAGGAACTCCTCGGACACACGCCAGAGACAGACCCCGGGGAGGGGACGTCTACAGCGGGGCAGATGCCCGCCGAAGCCCAACATCAACCCATGGAAGAGACTCAGAGGGAGTTGGAACGAGATATTGACTTTGTGAGGGAGCAGAGAGAGGACCCAACGCTGAGTCGGGCTTGGGAGCAGGCCATTGTCCCCGGAGCAGGAGAGGACGTACCTCCAAGACCTCCGCAGGGGCCACGGTTCGAGGTCCAACGGGACCGCCTATATCGGGTGGTTCAGGAGCCACATACGCCTGAGGCCCTCCGACAGCTATTGGTTCCCCAGAGGTTGCGACGAGGCCTACTACACTTGGCACATGCCAGCCCATGGGCTGGACATCTGGGGCGGGAAAAGACCCTTCAGAGGGTGGCCCGCCGTTTCTTTTGGCCCGGCATTCACCAAGAAGTCCGAGAATATTGCGCGTCTTGCCCAGAATGCCAACGGGCGGGACCAAAAGTTGTACCCCGAGCCCCGTTAATAACCATGCCGGTGGTCGGCGTACCCTTTGAACGTATCGGAATGGATTTAGTGGGACCCTTAGAAAGAAGCAAGACAGGAAATCGATTTATTTTAGTAATCGTGGACTACGCGACCCGGTACCCCGAGGCTGTTCCCCTCCAAGCGGCCACGGCACCGGTGATTGCCGCCGAACTCGTGAAGGTCTTCGCTAGGGTCGGGATACCCGTGGAGATCCTGACGGATCAGGGTACTAACGTATCCTCGAAATTGATAGCAGAATTGTGCCGCCTCCTGAATATACGGACGCTCCGAACGTCAGTTTACCATCCACAGACAGACGGGCTGGTGGAGCGTTTTAATGGTACCCTGAAGTCCATGCTGCGGAAGTTCGTAGAGGAAGACCCCAGCCATTGGGATACATTATTGCCAGCCCTGCTGTTTGCCATAAGAGAAGTACCCCAAGCGTCAACCGGGTTCTCGCCCTTCGAACTTCTGTACGGCAGGCAGCCCCGAGGGATCCTGGACCTCTTAAGAGAAGACTGGGAGACTCAGGAGACTCGCGTCCTCGGGACCACCCAGTATGTGCTACGTCTGCGAGAACGGCTCCAAACCTTGGGGGGTTTTGCCTGGGAGCATCTGCGACAGGCCCAAGAGACGCAGGTTCGACTATATAACAGAGGGGCTAAGGCACGTAGCTTTAACCCCGGGGATCGAGTGTTACTCTTGTTACCCTCGGCTGAATCAAAGCTCCTGGCCAAGTGGCAGGGACCATACGAGGTGATCCGACGGGTCGGACCCGTAGATTATGAAGTCCGGTTACCGGGACGACGGAGGGACACCCGGACTTACCATGTGAATCTCTTAAAGGCCTGGAAGGTTAGGGAATCCTTGTTCATCACCTTCTCGCCCCCAGACCCAGAATTGGGACCCCTAGCAGGGGAACCCTTAGACCACAAGCCAGCGATGCTCGGGGCCGGCCTTACCCAGGCACAGCGAGACCAAATATCGCAGCTTGTAAAGGACTTCCCCGATGTGCTATCAACCCACCCGGGACAAACCAACCTGACGAGCCATCATATCGCGACGACGCCGGACCGGAAGGTGAGAGATAACCATCGTCCCATACCCCAGAAGATGTGGGCCACAGTGCGACAGGAGTTGGACACAATGCTTGAAATGGGCGTAGTCAAGGAGTCAAAGAGTGAATGGCGCAGCCCCATTGTTCTGGTCCCGAAACCCGACGGGACCACTCGATTCTGTATCGATTTCCGGAAGGTTAATGCCATCTCTAGGTTTGACGCGTACCCAATGCCCCGGGTGGAAGAACTCCTAGAATGACTCGGGGGAGCGAGGTATTTGTCGACCCTAGATTTAACCAAAGGATACTGGCAAATCCCCCTTACACCCAATTCCCGAGAAAAAATGGCCTTCTCAACACCCTTCGGCCCCTTCCACTTTGTAACCATGCCATTCGGGTTACACGGCGCTGCAGCAACGTTTCAGCGGCTGATGAATAAGCTCTTGTTGCCTCACGATCAATATGCAGCGGCATATATAGATGACATTGTGATCTACAGTCGCAACTGGAAAGACCACCTTCGCCACCTCAGGGGAGTCCTCCAGGCCCTCCGAGCAGCTGGGCTCACGGCCAATCCGGCGAAATGCCATCTCGGCCAGGAAGAGGTGACCTATCTTGGGTATGTCGTAGGGGGAGGAAAGTTGCGCCCCCAAATCAATAAGGTACAAGCCCTTATGGACACAGCTATGCCCACGACGAAGAAACAAGTACGCCAGTTCTTGGGACTAGCCGGGTACTATCGTCGCTTTGTACCAGACTTTGCGTCCATAGCTGCACCTCTCTCGGACCTAACAAAAAACTCCCAGTCACAATGGGTACAATGGTCCGACCTGTGTGACAAGGCCTTCAGGACGCTGAAAGACCGACTCATGCAGGAGCCGGTCTTGCGACACCCCGATTTTTCAAAGGAGTTCATACTCCAAACAGATGCATCAGAGGTAGGCTTAGGAGCAGTCCTCTCCCAGGAATGGGAGGGGGAGGAACACCCAGTACTGTATCTAAGCCGAAAACTACTCCCTCGAGAACAACACTACGCAACAATCGAGAAAGAGGCCCTGGCGGTGAAATGGGCCATTGATGCCCTGCGCTATTATTTACTGGGGAATACCTTCAAACTGATCACCGACCATGCCCCCCCCAGGTGGATAAACAGCATGAAGGATGCGAACCCCCGAATTGTGCGCTGGTACCTGTCCCTCCAACCATACGACTTCCGCGTCCGGGTAAGGCGCATGCTAACACGGATTTCTTTTCTAGACAGGGAAAGGAGGATGGGGAGACGGACCAGCCCCAGGGACGGTCCTTCTTAAGGGGGAGGGTGTGTGGCGGGGCCAGGCTACCCCGCCTTAGCCCGGAAGGAGTTAAGCCCCAGGGACTGACAGCGGAAGTCCCGCCTCCCTGGGCGGACTGGGCATGCTCCAAGTGCTATAAGAGTATAAAGGGAGGGAGACCAGCTCATTCTGGGCGGGAGCCCGTAGGTGAAGGACCTGCCAGAGAAGCTCCTGCGGCGGACCAGCGACAGCCGGTGGCTGCACCGGGGAAGAGACGCCGTCCACGGCCCGTCGGCGCCCCGGCGGTTAGAGGAGACCCAGGGGACGACCGAACTCGCTGAGCACCAAGGACCCGTTGACTCCTGGGAGACCCCAGCGGAGACTCTGGTAGGAAGGGACCCCGGGAGGGTGACAGAGTGGTACGTCCGCCCCCGCCCCCCTCCCCCCCCCGGGGAACCCCGCGTGTTTCGGGCGGCACCCCCCCCCCGAGCTGGTGGAAAAGCCGCACGCTACCCCCCACCCCCGGGTTGCTTTTGGGACCCCCCCCGGGAGACCTCGCTGCCCTCCGCCTGAGGGTTGCTTTTGGGACTCCGGCCGTTAGGCCGCGCTACCCTCCACCCGAGGGTTGCTTTTGGGACTCCGGCCGCTAGGCCGCGCTACCCTCCAC
>NW_020674751.1:5611-11212 GCF_002925995.2 Terrapene triunguis
CCCCCCCCCCCGGGGAAACTCAGCGTGTTTCGGTCGGAACCCCCCCGCTGAGTTGGTGAAAAAGCCGCACGCTACCCTCCACCCGAGGGTTGCTTTTGGGACTCTGGCCGCTAGGCCACGCTACCCTCCACCTGAGGGTTGCTTTTGGGACTCCGGCCGTTAGGCCGCGCTACCCTCCACCCGAGGGTTGCTTTTGGGACTCCGGCCGCTAGGCCGCGCTACCCTCCACCTGAGGGTTGCTTTTGGGACTCCGGCCGCTAGGCTGCGCTACCCTCCACCCGAGGGTTGCTTTTGGGACTCCAGCCGCTAGGCCGCGCTACCCTCCACCCGAGGGTTGCTCCCGGGACTCTGGCCAATAGGCCCTACCGCCCGGTAGCCAAGGGCTGTGTTCCAGACTCCTGCCGTTAGGCCACGTCCCCTTGAGGAAAAGGGGACGTCATAGACTTTGGCCATTAGGCCATACTGCCCTGGACCGAAGGGCTATTTGACAGACGGTGGCGGATAGTCCACGCCGCTCGCAACCTTAGGGGCGTGGACCGTCACACTTGGTACCAGAAGTGGGGAACGCCCAGGACCTGCTAAGAGGTCCAATACCCGGAGTCTAGACGACGGAACCCCTCCCGCCGTCTAAGATGGATGCCGAGAAACTTTTAAAGTGGTTGCTGGAGAACCAGCAAGAACAGGTGGTCCAACAGCGACAACAACAGGCACACCTGCTGCAACAGATGGCCAGCCAGCAGCAGCTACAGATGACCCAGCACCAGGAACAACAGCAGCAAGTCCTTCGGGAGTTGGCCACCCAATACCAAGGACAACAAGAGCGCCTGGTCCAACAAGTAGCTACGGTAATGCGACCGCCAGGAGTTCCCGCCCCCAACACGACAGGCGCGGGGCCTGTGGAGTACCTGGGGGGACTAACGGTTCACCTCACAAAGATGGGACCAGGCGACGACCCTGAGGCATTCCTGGTTACATTCGAGCGGGTCGCCACCGCTGCTCGGTGGCCCCCAGAACACTGGGCCACGATGTTGGCCCCCTATTTAATGGGACTGGCGCAGATGGCCTACTGTAACCTGGATTCCCGAGAGGCCTTGGACTACCCCCGGGTGAAAGCGGCCATTTTAGACCAGACCGGCATTAATCCTGAGACGTACCGCCAGCGCCTCCGTAAAGAACAGTACCCTCCTGGAGCTCAGCCTCGGGCCGTGGCCCAACGGGTACGGGACCTCTGTTGGAGATGGTTGGAGCCTGAGGGCTTGACCGGGCCACAGGTAGTGGAAAGGGTGGCACTCGAACAGTTCACCCAGATCCTCCCAGAAGGAGGGAAAGCATGGGTACAGCGTCACCGACTGGCCACCCTGTCCGCGGCCGTGGGCCTGATGGAGGATTACTTAGCAGTTGAGGAAGCCCAGACTCACCCCCGTAGGTCCGGAAACCTGAGCCGGAGAGAAGGCCCAGACAGGGGAAGCCCTCGGGGAGCGGGGGCTCGGGAACCGGCCCCCCTTATCCGACCCGCACCTACTAACCTTCACAATCCCGGACCCAGGCAGGAAGTCCCTCGGAGGCCGAGTCGAAGGGAACGGCAACCCCAAGGGGAACGAAGCCCAACAAGGGAAGGCAACGGACCCGCGGAGGGCCGGAACCGCTGCTGGGAGTGCGGGCAAGAGGGACATTTTCAGCGGGCATGTCCTTTTATGGATTGTAACTATGGGCAAGTATGGGTTGCCGGTCATAGAGCCCGGAAAAGGGGCCCAGGGAAATTGGTGGTTCTGGTGCGGGTCGAGGGGATCCACACGAGGGCTCTCGTGGACTCAGGATGTAGTCAGACCCTCATACGGGAGGGGCTGGTCCCGAACCTTAGACTGGCGGGGGATAAGATACACTTACAGTGTGTACATGGGGACATCCGCCCTTATCCCACCGCCTGGGTGAGGATTGGGATAGGGCAGCGGGAGGAAGTCCTCCACGTGGGCATAGCCCCCAGATTGGCCTACCCCGTAGTGCTGGGACGGGATTGGCCCGAGTTTAAGGAGGTCCTCCAACAGTATCAACTGTCAGCTCCACAAATCGAAGGAGCTACGTCTCCAGGAAAGGAACTCCTCGGACACACGCCAGAGACAGACCCCGGGGAGGGGACGTCTACAGCGGGGCAGATGCCCGCCGAAGCCCAACATCAACCCATGGAAGAGACTCAGAGGGAGTTGGAACGAGATATTGACTTTGTGAGGGAGCAGAGAGAGGACCCAACGCTGAGTCGGGCTTGGGAGCAGGCCATTGTCCCCGGAGCAGGAGAGGACGTACCTCCAAGACCTCCGCAGGGGCCACGGTTCGAGGTCCAACGGGACCGCCTATATCGGGTGGTTCAGGAGCCACATACGCCTGAGGCCCTCCGACAGCTATTGGTTCCCCAGAGGTTGCGACGAGGCCTACTACACTTGGCACATGCCAGCCCATGGGCTGGACATCTGGGGCGGGAAAAGACCCTTCAGAGGGTGGCCCGCCGTTTCTTTTGGCCCGGCATTCACCAAGAAGTCCGAGAATATTGCGCGTCTTGCCCAGAATGCCAACGGGCGGGACCAAAAGTTGTACCCCGAGCCCCGTTAATAACCATGCCGGTGGTCGGCGTACCCTTTGAACGTATCGGAATGGATTTAGTGGGACCCTTAGAAAGAAGCAAGACAGGAAATCGATTTATTTTAGTAATCGTGGACTACGCGACCCGGTACCCCGAGGCTGTTCCCCTCCAAGCGGCCACGGCACCGGTGATTGCCGCCGAACTCGTGAAGGTCTTCGCTAGGGTCGGGATACCCGTGGAGATCCTGACGGATCAGGGTACTAACGTATCCTCGAAATTGATAGCAGAATTGTGCCGCCTCCTGAATATACGGACGCTCCGAACGTCAGTTTACCATCCACAGACAGACGGGCTGGTGGAGCGTTTTAATGGTACCCTGAAGTCCATGCTGCGGAAGTTCGTAGAGGAAGACCCCAGCCATTGGGATACATTATTGCCAGCCCTGCTGTTTGCCATAAGAGAAGTACCCCAAGCGTCAACCGGGTTCTCGCCCTTCGAACTTCTGTACGGCAGGCAGCCCCGAGGGATCCTGGACCTCTTAAGAGAAGACTGGGAGACTCAGGAGACTCGCGTCCTCGGGACCACCCAGTATGTGCTACGTCTGCGAGAACGGCTCCAAACCTTGGGGGGTTTTGCCTGGGAGCATCTGCGACAGGCCCAAGAGACGCAGGTTCGACTATATAACAGAGGGGCTAAGGCACGTAGCTTTAACCCCGGGGATCGAGTGTTACTCTTGTTACCCTCGGCTGAATCAAAGCTCCTGGCCAAGTGGCAGGGACCATACGAGGTGATCCGACGGGTCGGACCCGTAGATTATGAAGTCCGGTTACCGGGACGACGGAGGGACACCCGGACTTACCATGTGAATCTCTTAAAGGCCTGGAAGGTTAGGGAATCCTTGTTCATCACCTTCTCGCCCCCAGACCCAGAATTGGGACCCCTAGCAGGGGAACCCTTAGACCACAAGCCAGCGATGCTCGGGGCCGGCCTTACCCAGGCACAGCGAGACCAAATATCGCAGCTTGTAAAGGACTTCCCCGATGTGCTATCAACCCACCCGGGACAAACCAACCTGACGAGCCATCATATCGCGACGACGCCGGACCGGAAGGTGAGAGATAACCATCGTCCCATACCCCAGAAGATGTGGGCCACAGTGCGACAGGAGTTGGACACAATGCTTGAAATGGGCGTAGTCAAGGAGTCAAAGAGTGAATGGCGCAGCCCCATTGTTCTGGTCCCGAAACCCGACGGGACCACTCGATTCTGTATCGATTTCCGGAAGGTTAATGCCATCTCTAGGTTTGACGCGTACCCAATGCCCCGGGTGGAAGAACTCCTAGAATGACTCGGGGGAGCGAGGTATTTGTCGACCCTAGATTTAACCAAAGGATACTGGCAAATCCCCCTTACACCCAATTCCCGAGAAAAAATGGCCTTCTCAACACCCTTCGGCCCCTTCCACTTTGTAACCATGCCATTCGGGTTACACGGCGCTGCAGCAACGTTTCAGCGGCTGATGAATAAGCTCTTGTTGCCTCACGATCAATATGCAGCGGCATATATAGATGACATTGTGATCTACAGTCGCAACTGGAAAGACCACCTTCGCCACCTCAGGGGAGTCCTCCAGGCCCTCCGAGCAGCTGGGCTCACGGCCAATCCGGCGAAATGCCATCTCGGCCAGGAAGAGGTGACCTATCTTGGGTATGTCGTAGGGGGAGGAAAGTTGCGCCCCCAAATCAATAAGGTACAAGCCCTTATGGACACAGCTATGCCCACGACGAAGAAACAAGTACGCCAGTTCTTGGGACTAGCCGGGTACTATCGTCGCTTTGTACCAGACTTTGCGTCCATAGCTGCACCTCTCTCGGACCTAACAAAAAACTCCCAGTCACAATGGGTACAATGGTCCGACCTGTGTGACAAGGCCTTCAGGACGCTGAAAGACCGACTCATGCAGGAGCCGGTCTTGCGACACCCCGATTTTTCAAAGGAGTTCATACTCCAAACAGATGCATCAGAGGTAGGCTTAGGAGCAGTCCTCTCCCAGGAATGGGAGGGGGAGGAACACCCAGTACTGTATCTAAGCCGAAAACTACTCCCTCGAGAACAACACTACGCAACAATCGAGAAAGAGGCCCTGGCGGTGAAATGGGCCATTGATGCCCTGCGCTATTATTTACTGGGGAATACCTTCAAACTGATCACCGACCATGCCCCCCCCAGGTGGATAAACAGCATGAAGGATGCGAACCCCCGAATTGTGCGCTGGTACCTGTCCCTCCAACCATACGACTTCCGCGTCCGGGTAAGGCGCATGCTAACACGGATTTCTTTTCTAGACAGGGAAAGGAGGATGGGGAGACGGACCAGCCCCAGGGACGGTCCTTCTTAAGGGGGAGGGTGTGTGGCGGGGCCAGGCTACCCCGCCTTAGCCCGGAAGGAGTTAAGCCCCAGGGACTGACAGCGGAAGTCCCGCCTCCCTGGGCGGACTGGGCATGCTCCAAGTGCTATAAGAGTATAAAGGGAGGGAGACCAGCTCATTCTGGGCGGGAGCCCGTAGGTGAAGGACCTGCCAGAGAAGCTCCTGCGGCGGACCAGCGACAGCCGGTGGCTGCACCGGGGAAGAGACGCCGTCCACGGCCCGTCGGCGCCCCGGCGGTTAGAGGAGACCCAGGGGACGACCGAACTCGCTGAGCACCAAGGACCCGTTGACTCCTGGGAGACCCCAGCGGAGACTCTGGTAGGAAGGGACCCCGGGAGGGTGACAGAGTGGTACGTCCGCCCCCGCCCCCCTCCCCCCCCCGGGGAACCCCGCGTGTTTCGGGCGGCACCCCCCCCCCGAGCTGGTGGAAAAGCCGCACGCTACCCCCCACCCCCGGGTTGCTTTTGGGACCCCCCCCGGGAGACCTCGCTGCCCTCCGCCTGAGGGTTGCTTTTGGGACTCCGGCCGTTAGGCCGCGCTACCCTCCACCCGAGGGTTGCTTTTGGGACTCCGGCCGCTAGGCCGCGCTACCCTCCAC
>NW_020674752.1:0-2477 GCF_002925995.2 Terrapene triunguis
TTTGGACATCGAGGGGAGCTCAGCAGCAGTGGCAACTATGCAGAGCTCTCCAGCAGAGATGGCCGTGCAATCTAATAGAAAGAGGGCCCCAGCATGGACTGATCGGGAAGTCTTGGATCTCATCGCAGTGTGGGGCGATGAGTCCGTGCTTTCAGAGCTGCGCTCCAAAAGAAGGAATGCTAAGATCTACGAGAAGATCTCCAAAGCCATGGCAGAGAGAGGCTACAGCCGGGATGCAACGCAGTGCCGCGTGAAAATCAAGGAGCTGAGACAAGGCTACCAAAAAACCAAAGAGGCTAACGGACGCTCCGGATCCCAGCCACACACATCCCGTTTCTACGAGGCACTGCATTCCATCCTGGGAGCGGCCGCCACCACTAGCCCACCCCTGACCATGGACTCCGAGGATGGGATATTGTCCGCGGCCGGTTCCTCGTCGGACATGTTAGCGGACGGGGAAGATGAAGAAGGAGATGAGGAGGACGAGGCAGTCGACAGCGCTGGCACCGCTGATTTCCCCGACAGCCAGGAGCTCTTCATCACCCTTACCGAGATCCCGTACCAACCGTCCCCATCCCTTACCCCGGACACAGAATCAGGGGAAGGATCAAGCAGTAAGTGCAATAAACATGTAAACATTTATTTAAAACAGAACGGTAATATTTATACTATTAACAATGTATGTTTATAAAAGTGCTGTAAACTAGTAAAAAAGAATCAGGTGCAAAACAGGAATATTTACAAAGGTAACAAATGGGTTTTCATGATTTCTCTGTCTTAGGCTCTTCTCAATTTAGTCCCAAGTATTTTAAAAATTTTTCACAATGTCCGTTACTACATGATTCCCAGGCCCAAGACGCTCCACTCCATAGTCCCAGTGCACCTAGGCGAAAATCCGGTCAATGTGGCCGGGGATTGACGAGAAATCCTCGTAGGAGAACTCCTCGTAGGTCTCGTGGAGGTAGATCTCAAGCCTGTTTATGAGGTTCCGGGGTAGGGCGATCTTACTGGGCCCTCCGTGGTAGCAGACATGTCCCCTCCACGCCACAATCAGGTACTCGGGGATCATGGCCCGACATAGCATGGCGGCATACGGCCCCGGTTTCTGCATGCTTTCCCGCAGCATGCGTTCTCTCTGGGTGTCCGGGATCCTCAGGAGGGTGATGTCGCTCATGACGCCCTGCTTTGAATTAGGGAGGGGAATGTTAGTATTGGGACTGCTTTACAGCCACGCGGTGGAGGGAGAGGGGCAGCATACAGGGATCTTTCCCTGGGACAGCCGCGAGGGGGTGGGACAGGGGCAGAGTTGATGCTGTCCTGATTGCTGGCAGCAGAGACTGGCATTGCTTTCAATGTGAAAGGAGGCCAGTGCTACTGCTGGAGTTTTAAGCAGCCACAAGTCTGCGGCTTACCATTATTGCCCGCTCCAGAAGTTCAGGTCTCCAGCCACAGTTCTCTGAACACTCCAAGACCTCCGCAAGTCCACAGGCACTGAAGGCGACGGCCGAAAATTCGACCTTGTCCTGAGTGCGCATGTGAGAGGTGCAGTGCATGGTCTTGTTCACAGAGAAAGACTAGGTTCTTTGTATACAATTTCATTTATCTGTCTCAGGAATTCACTCCCTTTTTACAATTCACACAGACACATCTGCGACTGTCTCCCAACCCAGCCTGTCAGCACACTCCCAGAGGCTAGCGCAGATTAGGCGGAGGAAGAAGAAGACGCGTGAAGACATGTTCTCAGAACTAATGGGCTGCTCCCGAGCCCAGGCAGCCCAGCAGACACAGTGGAGGGAGAACTTGTCACAAATGCACCGAGCAGTCATGGAACGGGAGGAGAGGTGGCGTCAGGAGGACCAACAGGCTACTGAAAAGCTGCTTGGACTAATGAGGGAGCAAACGGACACGCTCCGGCGCCTTGTGGATGTTCTGCAAGACCGGAGGCAGGAGGACAGAGCCCCGCTGCAGTCTATCTGTAACCGCCCTCACCCGCCACCAAGTCCCACACCACCCTCACCCAAAGTCCAAAGAAGGAGGGGCAGCAAGGGCCGTTAAAACTTTCAGTCAACCCCTGCAGACTGCTCTAGCACTAGAAGGCTGACATTCCCCAAAATTTCATAAGTCCTTTCCTACCCACCTCACACAAGCCCCCGTCCAAGTTTCACCCCCCACGTTTCATGTCTGGTTCGCAATAAAATGTTTGTTTCTGTCCATTACTGTTTCAGTCAGGTTCTTTTGAGGGAGAGTCTGTCTGGAGGGGGGGAAGGGGCTTGGTAATTGGACAGGACAGTGACCTTTAGCAGGGTACAGAGGTGGTGTCAGGTCCAGCATCAGGACACATACACAGTGCAGTCACTGGTTACCCTGGTCAGTCTGGGAGGTGTTTTTCATGTTCTGGGGGGGTAGGGTTACAGATCCCCTGCTGCGTGGATCTGTGAGCCAGGATAAGGACCGCTGCATAAGATCTGTAACTGCCC
>NW_020674752.1:2577-4256 GCF_002925995.2 Terrapene triunguis
GGGCAGTTACAGATCTTATGCAGCGGTCCTTATCCTGGCTCACAGATCCACGCAGCAGGGGATCTGTAACCCTACCCCCCCCTGCCAGAAAGTCACATAGCCAACACATACACACAGTCCCCCCCAGGAGTGCTGGCAGGCTCCATTGAAATAACCAGTCCACCAGTGCGGAGCCTGTCATTCCGGGAGTTTAGAAGCATCATTTGCATCAGAACACTGAACCCGCCCCCCACCACAGTCTGCGTCCCCGGTTTAAAATATTCCCGCGAAAACAGCAATACAGACAACGGTGTTCATTAACAAAATAGAAATGATTTTATTTTTTGGGAAGGGGAAGGGGGTGAAGGGGGTATGTAACTGGAGAGGATAGTCAAAATGAACTGGGTAAAGAAACGGGGGCAGGTTCAGCTTTTCTGTCCACAAACTGAAAAGTCACTGGTTGCCCTGCTCACTCAGGAACCTAGCTTTCAAAGCCTCCCGGATGCACAGGGCGTCCCGCTGGGATCTTCTAATGGCCCGGCTGTCTGGCTGGACGTAATCAGCAGCCAGGCTATTTGCCTCTAGCTCCCACCCCGCCATAAAGGTCTCCCCCTTGCTCTCACACAGATTGTGGAGCACACAGCAAGCTGCAATAACGATGGGGATATTGGTTTCACTGAGATCACAGCGAGTGAGTAAGCTTCTCCATCTCCCTTTGAGACGGCCAAAAGCACACTCCACCACCATTCTGCACTTGCTCAGCCGGTAGTTGAACAGTTCTTTTTCTGTGTCCAGGGCGCCACTATAGGGCTTCATGAGCCAGGGCATTAGCGGGTAGGCTGGGTCCCCGAGGATGACTGTAGGCATCTCCACATCCCCAAGAGTTATTTTGGGGTCTGGGAAGTAAATACCTTCCTGCAGCCGTCTAAACAGACCAGAGTTCCTGAAGATGCGAGCGTCATGAACCTTGCCCGGCCATCCGACGTAGATGTTTGTAAACCGTCCCCGATGGTCCACCAGTGCTTGCAGCACCATTGAAAAGTAGCCCTTTCTATTGATGTACTGGCTGGCCTGGTGGTCCGGTCCCAGGATAGGGATGTGAGTCCCATCAATAGCCCCACCGCAGTTTGGGAATCCCATCGCGGCAAAGCCATCTATGATGACCTGCGCGTTTCCCAGGGTCACTACCTTTGGGAGCAGTACCTTCACGATTGCCTTGGCTACTTGCATGACAACAACCCCCACGGTAGATTTGCCCACACCAAAGTGGTTCGCGACTGACCGGTAGCTGTCCGGCGTTGCAAGCTTCCAGAGGGCTATGGCCACTCGCTTCTCAACTGTGAGGGCTGCTCTCATCCTGGTATTCTGGCGCTTCAGTGCAGGGGACAGCAACTCACAAAGTTCGAGGAAAGTCCTCTTCCGCATGCGAAAGTTTCGCAGCCACTGGGATTCATCCCAGACCTGAAGCACTATACGGTCCCACCAGTCCGTGCTTGTTTCCCGGGCCCAGAATCGCCGTTCCACGATATCCACATGACCCATTGCTACCGTGATGTCCTGGGCGCTGGGGCTCGTGGTTTCTGACAGCTCTGTGCTACTCTCCGACTTCAGGCCATCATGGCGGTGTCGTAGCCTCCTCGCCTGATTACTCTTCATCTGCCTCAGGGAAAGGTGTATGATAAGCTGCGAGGTGTTGAGAA
>NW_020674753.1:0-2088 GCF_002925995.2 Terrapene triunguis
CCCCCCCCTCACTGGAGAAGCACCAGGTTAAAGATGGATTCCAGTTCAGGTGACATGATCACATGTCACTGCAAGACTTCATTACTCACTTGCCAGCACACACATATACAGGGAGACTCACAGGTAAACAGCCATCTGCAGACAATGGGAGTCATCAAGATTCCAAACCATCATTAATGGCCCACACTTTACATAATTACAATAGGCCCTCAGAGTTACATTTTATATTTCTAGTTTTAGATACAAGAGTGGTACATTTATACAAATTAGATGATCATACTCAGTAGATTATGCACTTTGTAATGATACCTTACAAGAGACCTTTTGCATGAAGCATATCCCAGTTACATTATATCACTTATTACCATATTTTCTCTAAATCTATCCCAGTTACATTATATTGACTTATTATTATATTTTTATAAAACCATGTAGACTGCACAACGTCACACCCTCCTCCTGAACTTACTGCCAGAGACTTGGACACTGACCATGGCGGAGGCAGTATACCTAAAATTCGTTTTTGGGCTCCCCTATGGGGCAGACACTCCTGTGTCCCCCAAAAGGGAAAGAGACCCTGATCCAGCTGTAGGCTCACAGCTCCAAGCTATGAGAGACCTTTCGCTGGCCAGCAAAATCCCCCCCCTTTCACTCAGGTTGGGTTTGTTTCCAGCTAGAGTCCTTGGGGTTTGTTCCCACCGCAGCAGTCACCAGGACCCCAACTTCCAGCTCCAGGATACGTGTCTCTGTGCACCTCTTCCACTCCATTACAGCCAGGTCATGCTTCTGGGTCTTACTTGCTTTGTCTCTTAAGTCCAGGCTGGTGGGCAGCCTTTTCCTTTCCCAGGTCTGCCTTTTCCCAGGCAAATTGTACATCAATTTCCATTTGTCTCCCCTTGAGACCATCGCTTGATGAGCTGGGATACCACAGAGAACACCCTCCTGCCAGAACAGGCACCCCTCCACTCCTGTCTTGCTAGGTTAGACACTTCAGTCAGCTTCAGCACAGACAGAGGTTGGGCCACACCCATCTGCAGTTCACTGAAATGAGATGCACTCAGTTCAGGGGCTTCTTAGTTAACAGAGACATTCCCAGTGCCCATTGTTCAGTCTTTCTGGGCAATTTGCAACTTGTGTAGTTTTAGCTTCTTTTGATCTTCATTCTTACTTATTTTGCTTCCTTTTCTGTCCCTACTTCCCTTTCCCGAAATAAGCAAACAGAAAATAACAAACCAGTAACCACTTTGTCTGTTCTCCAGCCACCACACTTAAAACTCACTTAAAATCACTACCAGTATCTCAAAGCAATCAGCTGTGCACAGATCCTGCTCGACTACGCCACTGTGACGGGTTGGATCACAGAAACCCCCTTGGGAGCTGCCACCTGATGTGCCAAGACTACCCCTGCTTCTGTTTTCCCTGCTAGCTCAGGACTCCAGCACCCTGTCTTGCTGAGCGAGACACTCCAGTCTGGCTCCAGACACAGACTCAGGGTCTGAATCACTTGTCCCCAAGCTGCAAGTTTACCCAAAAACAGCTCACAGGAGTGTGCTTGTCTTTAGCACTCAGATGCCCAACTCCCAATGGGGTCTAAACCCAGATAAATCTGTTTTACCCTGCATAGAGCTTATGCAGGGCAAACTCATAAATTGTTCGCCCTCTATAACACAGATAGAGAGATATGCACAGCTGTTTGCTCCCCCAGGTATTAATACATACTCTGAGTAAATTACTAAATAAAAAGTGATTTTATTAAATACAGACAGTAGGATTTAAGTGGTTCAAAGTAGTAACAGACAGAACAAAGTAAGTCACAAGCAAAATAAAATAAAATGCGCAAATCTATGCCTAATCAAACTAAATACAGATAATCTCACCCTCAGAGATGCTTCAGAAAGTTTTTCTCAGACTGGACACCTTCCAGGCCTGGGCACAATTCTTTCCCCTGGTACAGCTTTTGTTCCAGCTTAGGTGTTATCTAGGGGCTTCTCCATGATGGCTCCTCTCCTTCCCTCTTCTCTTCCACCCCTTTATATATCTTTTGCATAAGGCGGGAACCCTTTGTCTCTCTGGGTTTCCACCCCCCCC
>NW_020674753.1:2098-4186 GCF_002925995.2 Terrapene triunguis
CCCCCCCCTCACTGGAGAAGCACCAGGTTAAAGATGGATTCCAGTTCAGGTGACATGATCACATGTCACTGCAAGACTTCATTACTCACTTGCCAGCACACACATATACAGGGAGACTCACAGGTAAACAGCCATCTGCAGACAATGGGAGTCATCAAGATTCCAAACCATCATTAATGGCCCACACTTTACATAATTACAATAGGCCCTCAGAGTTACATTTTATATTTCTAGTTTTAGATACAAGAGTGGTACATTTATACAAATTAGATGATCATACTCAGTAGATTATGCACTTTGTAATGATACCTTACAAGAGACCTTTTGCATGAAGCATATCCCAGTTACATTATATCACTTATTACCATATTTTCTCTAAATCTATCCCAGTTACATTATATTGACTTATTATTATATTTTTATAAAACCATGTAGACTGCACAACGTCACACCCTCCTCCTGAACTTACTGCCAGAGACTTGGACACTGACCATGGCGGAGGCAGTATACCTAAAATTCGTTTTTGGGCTCCCCTATGGGGCAGACACTCCTGTGTCCCCCAAAAGGGAAAGAGACCCTGATCCAGCTGTAGGCTCACAGCTCCAAGCTATGAGAGACCTTTCGCTGGCCAGCAAAATCCCCCCCCTTTCACTCAGGTTGGGTTTGTTTCCAGCTAGAGTCCTTGGGGTTTGTTCCCACCGCAGCAGTCACCAGGACCCCAACTTCCAGCTCCAGGATACGTGTCTCTGTGCACCTCTTCCACTCCATTACAGCCAGGTCATGCTTCTGGGTCTTACTTGCTTTGTCTCTTAAGTCCAGGCTGGTGGGCAGCCTTTTCCTTTCCCAGGTCTGCCTTTTCCCAGGCAAATTGTACATCAATTTCCATTTGTCTCCCCTTGAGACCATCGCTTGATGAGCTGGGATACCACAGAGAACACCCTCCTGCCAGAACAGGCACCCCTCCACTCCTGTCTTGCTAGGTTAGACACTTCAGTCAGCTTCAGCACAGACAGAGGTTGGGCCACACCCATCTGCAGTTCACTGAAATGAGATGCACTCAGTTCAGGGGCTTCTTAGTTAACAGAGACATTCCCAGTGCCCATTGTTCAGTCTTTCTGGGCAATTTGCAACTTGTGTAGTTTTAGCTTCTTTTGATCTTCATTCTTACTTATTTTGCTTCCTTTTCTGTCCCTACTTCCCTTTCCCGAAATAAGCAAACAGAAAATAACAAACCAGTAACCACTTTGTCTGTTCTCCAGCCACCACACTTAAAACTCACTTAAAATCACTACCAGTATCTCAAAGCAATCAGCTGTGCACAGATCCTGCTCGACTACGCCACTGTGACGGGTTGGATCACAGAAACCCCCTTGGGAGCTGCCACCTGATGTGCCAAGACTACCCCTGCTTCTGTTTTCCCTGCTAGCTCAGGACTCCAGCACCCTGTCTTGCTGAGCGAGACACTCCAGTCTGGCTCCAGACACAGACTCAGGGTCTGAATCACTTGTCCCCAAGCTGCAAGTTTACCCAAAAACAGCTCACAGGAGTGTGCTTGTCTTTAGCACTCAGATGCCCAACTCCCAATGGGGTCTAAACCCAGATAAATCTGTTTTACCCTGCATAGAGCTTATGCAGGGCAAACTCATAAATTGTTCGCCCTCTATAACACAGATAGAGAGATATGCACAGCTGTTTGCTCCCCCAGGTATTAATACATACTCTGAGTAAATTACTAAATAAAAAGTGATTTTATTAAATACAGACAGTAGGATTTAAGTGGTTCAAAGTAGTAACAGACAGAACAAAGTAAGTCACAAGCAAAATAAAATAAAATGCGCAAATCTATGCCTAATCAAACTAAATACAGATAATCTCACCCTCAGAGATGCTTCAGAAAGTTTTTCTCAGACTGGACACCTTCCAGGCCTGGGCACAATTCTTTCCCCTGGTACAGCTTTTGTTCCAGCTTAGGTGTTATCTAGGGGCTTCTCCATGATGGCTCCTCTCCTTCCCTCTTCTCTTCCACCCCTTTATATATCTTTTGCATAAGGCGGGAACCCTTTGTCTCTCTGGGTTTCCACCCCCCCC
>NW_020674754.1:0-5561 GCF_002925995.2 Terrapene triunguis
GGCTTAAATGTATAAACATGCCTTCGGTAGAGAGGGGAGGGGGAGTAGAGGGGGGAGTGGTGTGGGGGGTGGTAGAGGGGGAGAGAAGGGGGGCTTAGTTATGAAAAGTATAAGAAGAGAGAAACTGTTTTTTGCTGGTGTGCTCGATTTGAGACTTGCCTGTCTCCTTGCACCACTTTGAGATCTCAAATAAACTTTGATTGTTTCTCCACCCCGGTATGTTTATTGGCGCGAGGCACGCCGGGCAACGAACCCCGCTGTTGCTGTCCTCGGGCCTCTGTGCCGGCAACAGTCTTGGCGTCCCTGGGTGGGCTCGAGGCTGAAATTTAGCCTTGCCCGGACCTCTCTCGGAGGTCGACGGATTGCGGCGACGACCGACGCCCAGCGCGCACCGGTGACTTCATCGGGGGCCTCGGCGGAGACGTGGTTTGGTCGACCCCGGAGAGTACAACGGTGCAACGCGCTCGATTAGTGGAGAAGCAGCTGCGGGCGACGGTGCAGAACCGGACCCTTGGATAAGGTAGGAACAGTCCAGTGGGGGCTTTACCTGTTTTGACCTGGGGACGCCCAGTGTCTCCCTACAGTATGGGGCAGGGACAGAGTACTGCAGGCAGGGCAAGGTGTATGCCCTTAGAATGCATTCTGGTGAACTGGAAAGTGTTTGGATCGGATCCGTTGATTAAAAGTAAACTGAAAAGATTCTGTACAGTAGACTGGCCTCAATATCAGCTAGAGGACCAGGAAAGGTGGCCACCGGAGGGATCACTTAATTATAATACAATCCTTCAATTGCTTTTGTTTTGTCAGCGTACGGGTAAATGGAATGAACATATGTATGCACAGTTGTTTATGTTGTTATGAAATAGGTCAGATCTTTTGCAAAGGTGTAATTTGACTCCGACAGGTTCGGTAGTAACTACTGTTAGTCCCCAGAACCCTCCCCCGGTTGTGATGGCAGAGTCGGTGTCCCCTTCGGCTCCAACACCCCCACCATATAAAGACAGGGTGCCTCAGGTCCCAGAGATTGCCCCCTCGGTGGGATTCTATCCATTGATTACTGAGACTCGGATAGCCCGTACTGGAACAGATAATCGCCCAGCCACTACAATGCAGGTTTATACCCATGTGCCTTTTAACCTAGTGGACCTAGCAGCTTTTAAGACACAGGCAGGGGAATTTTCTACGAATCCAAGCAAGTTTATCTCGGTCTTTGAAGGGTGTCTGGCTAGCCATAAGCCTGACTGGGATGACTGTAATATCCTTATGCGGACCCTGCTGTCTGAGGTGGAGCTAAATCAGGTTGTGTCTAAGGCACGGGAGGAGGCACAGCATAGACATGAGGCAGATGCAGCAAACGTCCCTGTTGCTGCAGTTCAGGTCCCTACAGCAGACCCCCGGTGGAATCCCAACGTGCCGGCGGATTTCACCCGTCTCACTGTATACAAGGAGCTCCTATTACATGGTCTCCGACACTCAGCTGTCCGACATAATAATTGGGCTAAGCCGTATGAGTTAGTACAGGAGCCAAAAGAGAGTCCGGTTGCTTTTCTGCAGCGTATTCGGGATACCATCAGGCAAACTACTAATGCAAACCCTGATGATCAGGCTACTGAGGCAATTATAAAGGGTATCTTTACCAGCCGTGCTGCCCCTGATATTAAAAGGAAACTGCAGAAAAAGGAGGATTTGATGGGCATGACAATGGCACAGATTCTGGAAACTGCAAACAGGGCTTACAGCCTTAGGGAGGGAGAAAAGGAAAAGAGGCAAGTGAAAATGATGGTTGCAGCAGTATAGGCTGGTGGCAGGGGAAGATTTCAGGAAGGTGGAAGGGGCCGGGGAATGAGAGGACGTGGGCATGGGCGCCCTGGCTTACAGGAAAGGCGTCTGGGTCGCAACCAGTGTGCCATATGCCGAAAGGAGGGACATTGGAAAAATGAGTGCCCCGAAAGGGAAGGTACCCCTATGATGGCAGCAGAGGATCAAGAATAGGGGTGTCAGGGGAGACGGACTATCCTGCCCCCGGAACCCCGAGTAAAAATGCGGGTGGGAGATTCAGACATAGACTTTTTAATAGACTCTGGAGCTGCACGAACTGCTGTAAACCAACCCCTTCAGCTGCCTGTGGCAGATTCCCTCACTGTGGTGGGAGCCACAGGGAAAGGAACTAAGTGCCCAGTATATGCCCCAGCGGAATGTGCTTTGGGGAACAGAACTCTATCTCACAGACTGGTTTACCTCCCCGATTGTCCAACGCCACTATTAGGACGGGACCTGCTTTGTCGCTTAGGTGCCACCCTGCATTTCACTCAAGATGAAATAAGCCTCACCTTACCCCCAGAGAATGCCTGGATAATGACACTTGCAATTGAGCCCTCAGCTATGCAAGCCCCAGAGTGGAGTCAGTGGGAGAAGCGGGTTTTTCCTCTGGTATGGGCATCAGGGATCCCAGGAAAGGCAGCCCATCATACTCCTATTACTGTTCAGCTCTTGCCAGGAAAAGGTCTAGTGTGAATCAAGCAGTATCCGATCAAAAGGGAAGCCAGAGAGGGACTGCAGGAGACTATAGACCAGTTCCTAAAGTGCGGGGTACTTCGAGAATGCCAGTCAGCTTGGAACACTCCTATCTTGCCTGTACAAAAGCCCAGTGGCACATACCGGCTGGTCCAGGACCTGAGGGCAGTTAATGAGCGGGTTAAGACTCTACACCCCCTTGTTCCAAATCCGTATACATTGTTGGCCTCTATAGGGGGGCAGTACACCCATTTTTCAGTCCTGGATTTAAAGGATGCTTTCTTCACGATTCCGGTAGACCCCCAGTCTCAGGAGATTTTCTCCTTCGAGTGGGAGGACAAAAGGAGGGTTAGAAAGCAGCTTTGCTGGACAGTGCTGGCCCAGGGATTTAAAAATTCCCCCACCCTTTTCAGCCAGGCCCTGGCTAGAGACTTGGAGGAGTGGGACAACGAGGACAAAGTCCTCCTCCTGCAATATGTGGATGACTTGTTAATTGCTGCTGTGGGGCTAACCTCTTGCCTTAAAGCCACTGTGAGCCTCCTGAACTTTGTTGGGCTCCGAGGATATCGAGTAGCACAGAGTAAGGCTCAGATTGCTCTCCCAGTGGATGGAATCTGACAATGGAACATACTTCACATCCCAAGTTGTTCAGAAGATATCGGATGCCCTACAGATCCCCTGGAAGCTTCACACGCCATGGCAACCGCAGGCCAGTGGGGTAGTGGAGCGTACAAATCAGACTCTTAAGCGGCACCTCTCAAAGGTTTGCCAAGAGGCTTCCCTTAAGTGGCCTGATGCTTTGCCCCTTGTTTTGCTCCGCATTCGCGCTCTCCCTAAGGGCAGGTTAGGGCTCAGTCCCTTCGAGATTATGTTTGGAAGGGCATGGCCTATGAGTGGTACACCGGTTCTGGCAGGGGAGTGGGAAATGGGGTGTGGCTTCTTATCTCAGTACATGTGCTCTCTGTCTGCTGTTCTTTGTTCTCTCCACAGGTATACCAAAGATTTGCAGCCTCTCCCGCTGGATGCCCCGATCCACTCCTTGCAGCCAGCCGATTCCGTACTCGTTCGGACTTGGAAGGACGAGCCTCTCCAAGAGAAGTGGAAGGGACCTCACACCGTCCTGCTTGTCTCCCATACAGCAGCAAAGGTTGAGGGACACAAGAACTGAATTCATCACTCTCGCCTGAAAGCAGTGCCTGCTCCTGAACGGTGGACCGTCCAGCCTGCAGAAAAGACTGCCAGTGACGATCTGGGACTTAAGCTGTTATTCAGGCTACAATAGTGTCTGCTAGGAATGCCCTGTGCTCTCTTTGGACAGTCACAGCGCACTCCCCGCGAGACCTCTGAGCGTTGATTGTGTTTATTTTCACAGGGCCGGCCTAACCTGGTGGCCTGGTCCCTGTTGTTTTTAATCTGCTTGCTATTGGTAATTGTTATTTTGTGGGTATTTGGGGAATTGTGATTGTTAGGCCCTAG
Organism: Terrapene triunguis; assembly: GCF_002925995.2. Taxonomy (NCBI): domain Eukaryota; kingdom Metazoa; phylum Chordata; order Testudines; family Emydidae; genus Terrapene; species Terrapene triunguis. The sequence goes on from NW_020674754.1 coordinate 3,991, forward strand.
GGTCACCTGCCCAATATGAGTTCAGGTCCAGGGTCTGCCACAGTGGTGCTCTTTGCCATAGAGACACTCCTCTTGTTAACTCCCGTTTCCCCCCAGGCACATGCGGGATGGAAAGGAATCCCTACTAACTTAGAGACAAACACATATGAGTCCCTGAAGGTTTGTTTTGCCCAAGAGTTTAACCTTTCCAACTGCTGGGTATGCTCCCAAATCCCGCACCATGCTGCAGGGTTACCCTGGAGGGTAGTTCCCCAGAATTGGTCAGATATCTGTTGGGAATGGTTCAGTAGAGGGAAAAATGCCTCGGGTACCCCCTTGTCGCAGAACTGTACCATTGAGTCCCAGTATGCGTTAAGGGACGACCCCTGGAAGCCGCAGGCCAACTCAACGTATATCCCTTCCCCTATTAGGTTGCGGCCACTGGCCCCTGGTTTGGTGTACTATCAACAGTTTAAGTCCAGCAATCACACCTGGTTTGCTGGGAATAGCACCTGTCAGTATTATTTATCCCCTGACAGTGACGCTTCCATCCCTGTCTATGTTAAACGGCAAATCCGACTCTACCGCCCGGTTCGGATCATTTAATGACAGACAAGCAAATAGATGGAGTAGCGGTTATAATGGCTTGGTAGGGAATGGCCACTCCTTTTATATTTGTGGTACCTCTGCCTATAAGTGGCTACCGCATCGATGGTATGGAAGCTGCTATCTAGGATATCTTGCCCCTCCCCTTCGTGTCTTCCCTAAACTGCCCCCTGGCCGCCCTAGGCAGCGTAGATCTTTGTATGCCACCCCAGAGCCCATTACAGAAGGAGACAGATTGGGTATGATCTTTCTCCCATCCTATGGGGTGGGACGACTGGCTCAATTTTATCGTAGGCTCTCTGTGTTTCTCACCAAGTATGCCAATGAGACCTTGGCCATAGAGAAAAGCCTTAACTCAGAGCTTTACCAGCTCCGGTTGCTGTCCCTGCAAAACAGACAGGCCTTAGATTATGTTTTAGCCTCCCAGGGCGGGGTGTGTGTCCTTATTGGGAGTGAATGTTGTACTTATATCCCAGAAAACTCACAGGACATTAACAAGCACGTCCTGTCAGCCGAACAGGCTTTTGAGCAGTGGAAGGCTCAGGAAAGGGAACCCACAGTTTTTGATTCCCTTTGGAGTTGGTTGCCCAACCTAGGAGGACTGGGAAATAGACTTGTGCGTCTCCTCCTCACGGGTGTGGTACTGTGCCTGGTCACCCTCCTCCTGATTGCTTGTTTTAAATTGCTCCTCCGTAAGCTTTGTGCCCCCCGTTCCCCAGAAATCCCAGCATACCCTCTCATTGAGAACCCCAGCTCCATGGCACTCAATCGTATCTTGTCTACAGAATATGAGAAAACTCAGCCAAAAGCTTGTTGAGTATTCTCAAAGGAGGGAACTGTTGGGGTTACTAGGCCTATATGAGCCAAAGTTCTTCCATGTTTAAACTCTGTCCTTCCATGTTTAACTCTAATCGACCTCAAAAGCCAAGGACAGGAATTGGAATGTGTAAATAGCCAGTTACCAATTACAACCCCCCCTCATACCA
>NW_020674754.1:5571-11132 GCF_002925995.2 Terrapene triunguis
GGCTTAAATGTATAAACATGCCTTCGGTAGAGAGGGGAGGGGGAGTAGAGGGGGGAGTGGTGTGGGGGGTGGTAGAGGGGGAGAGAAGGGGGGCTTAGTTATGAAAAGTATAAGAAGAGAGAAACTGTTTTTTGCTGGTGTGCTCGATTTGAGACTTGCCTGTCTCCTTGCACCACTTTGAGATCTCAAATAAACTTTGATTGTTTCTCCACCCCGGTATGTTTATTGGCGCGAGGCACGCCGGGCAACGAACCCCGCTGTTGCTGTCCTCGGGCCTCTGTGCCGGCAACAGTCTTGGCGTCCCTGGGTGGGCTCGAGGCTGAAATTTAGCCTTGCCCGGACCTCTCTCGGAGGTCGACGGATTGCGGCGACGACCGACGCCCAGCGCGCACCGGTGACTTCATCGGGGGCCTCGGCGGAGACGTGGTTTGGTCGACCCCGGAGAGTACAACGGTGCAACGCGCTCGATTAGTGGAGAAGCAGCTGCGGGCGACGGTGCAGAACCGGACCCTTGGATAAGGTAGGAACAGTCCAGTGGGGGCTTTACCTGTTTTGACCTGGGGACGCCCAGTGTCTCCCTACAGTATGGGGCAGGGACAGAGTACTGCAGGCAGGGCAAGGTGTATGCCCTTAGAATGCATTCTGGTGAACTGGAAAGTGTTTGGATCGGATCCGTTGATTAAAAGTAAACTGAAAAGATTCTGTACAGTAGACTGGCCTCAATATCAGCTAGAGGACCAGGAAAGGTGGCCACCGGAGGGATCACTTAATTATAATACAATCCTTCAATTGCTTTTGTTTTGTCAGCGTACGGGTAAATGGAATGAACATATGTATGCACAGTTGTTTATGTTGTTATGAAATAGGTCAGATCTTTTGCAAAGGTGTAATTTGACTCCGACAGGTTCGGTAGTAACTACTGTTAGTCCCCAGAACCCTCCCCCGGTTGTGATGGCAGAGTCGGTGTCCCCTTCGGCTCCAACACCCCCACCATATAAAGACAGGGTGCCTCAGGTCCCAGAGATTGCCCCCTCGGTGGGATTCTATCCATTGATTACTGAGACTCGGATAGCCCGTACTGGAACAGATAATCGCCCAGCCACTACAATGCAGGTTTATACCCATGTGCCTTTTAACCTAGTGGACCTAGCAGCTTTTAAGACACAGGCAGGGGAATTTTCTACGAATCCAAGCAAGTTTATCTCGGTCTTTGAAGGGTGTCTGGCTAGCCATAAGCCTGACTGGGATGACTGTAATATCCTTATGCGGACCCTGCTGTCTGAGGTGGAGCTAAATCAGGTTGTGTCTAAGGCACGGGAGGAGGCACAGCATAGACATGAGGCAGATGCAGCAAACGTCCCTGTTGCTGCAGTTCAGGTCCCTACAGCAGACCCCCGGTGGAATCCCAACGTGCCGGCGGATTTCACCCGTCTCACTGTATACAAGGAGCTCCTATTACATGGTCTCCGACACTCAGCTGTCCGACATAATAATTGGGCTAAGCCGTATGAGTTAGTACAGGAGCCAAAAGAGAGTCCGGTTGCTTTTCTGCAGCGTATTCGGGATACCATCAGGCAAACTACTAATGCAAACCCTGATGATCAGGCTACTGAGGCAATTATAAAGGGTATCTTTACCAGCCGTGCTGCCCCTGATATTAAAAGGAAACTGCAGAAAAAGGAGGATTTGATGGGCATGACAATGGCACAGATTCTGGAAACTGCAAACAGGGCTTACAGCCTTAGGGAGGGAGAAAAGGAAAAGAGGCAAGTGAAAATGATGGTTGCAGCAGTATAGGCTGGTGGCAGGGGAAGATTTCAGGAAGGTGGAAGGGGCCGGGGAATGAGAGGACGTGGGCATGGGCGCCCTGGCTTACAGGAAAGGCGTCTGGGTCGCAACCAGTGTGCCATATGCCGAAAGGAGGGACATTGGAAAAATGAGTGCCCCGAAAGGGAAGGTACCCCTATGATGGCAGCAGAGGATCAAGAATAGGGGTGTCAGGGGAGACGGACTATCCTGCCCCCGGAACCCCGAGTAAAAATGCGGGTGGGAGATTCAGACATAGACTTTTTAATAGACTCTGGAGCTGCACGAACTGCTGTAAACCAACCCCTTCAGCTGCCTGTGGCAGATTCCCTCACTGTGGTGGGAGCCACAGGGAAAGGAACTAAGTGCCCAGTATATGCCCCAGCGGAATGTGCTTTGGGGAACAGAACTCTATCTCACAGACTGGTTTACCTCCCCGATTGTCCAACGCCACTATTAGGACGGGACCTGCTTTGTCGCTTAGGTGCCACCCTGCATTTCACTCAAGATGAAATAAGCCTCACCTTACCCCCAGAGAATGCCTGGATAATGACACTTGCAATTGAGCCCTCAGCTATGCAAGCCCCAGAGTGGAGTCAGTGGGAGAAGCGGGTTTTTCCTCTGGTATGGGCATCAGGGATCCCAGGAAAGGCAGCCCATCATACTCCTATTACTGTTCAGCTCTTGCCAGGAAAAGGTCTAGTGTGAATCAAGCAGTATCCGATCAAAAGGGAAGCCAGAGAGGGACTGCAGGAGACTATAGACCAGTTCCTAAAGTGCGGGGTACTTCGAGAATGCCAGTCAGCTTGGAACACTCCTATCTTGCCTGTACAAAAGCCCAGTGGCACATACCGGCTGGTCCAGGACCTGAGGGCAGTTAATGAGCGGGTTAAGACTCTACACCCCCTTGTTCCAAATCCGTATACATTGTTGGCCTCTATAGGGGGGCAGTACACCCATTTTTCAGTCCTGGATTTAAAGGATGCTTTCTTCACGATTCCGGTAGACCCCCAGTCTCAGGAGATTTTCTCCTTCGAGTGGGAGGACAAAAGGAGGGTTAGAAAGCAGCTTTGCTGGACAGTGCTGGCCCAGGGATTTAAAAATTCCCCCACCCTTTTCAGCCAGGCCCTGGCTAGAGACTTGGAGGAGTGGGACAACGAGGACAAAGTCCTCCTCCTGCAATATGTGGATGACTTGTTAATTGCTGCTGTGGGGCTAACCTCTTGCCTTAAAGCCACTGTGAGCCTCCTGAACTTTGTTGGGCTCCGAGGATATCGAGTAGCACAGAGTAAGGCTCAGATTGCTCTCCCAGTGGATGGAATCTGACAATGGAACATACTTCACATCCCAAGTTGTTCAGAAGATATCGGATGCCCTACAGATCCCCTGGAAGCTTCACACGCCATGGCAACCGCAGGCCAGTGGGGTAGTGGAGCGTACAAATCAGACTCTTAAGCGGCACCTCTCAAAGGTTTGCCAAGAGGCTTCCCTTAAGTGGCCTGATGCTTTGCCCCTTGTTTTGCTCCGCATTCGCGCTCTCCCTAAGGGCAGGTTAGGGCTCAGTCCCTTCGAGATTATGTTTGGAAGGGCATGGCCTATGAGTGGTACACCGGTTCTGGCAGGGGAGTGGGAAATGGGGTGTGGCTTCTTATCTCAGTACATGTGCTCTCTGTCTGCTGTTCTTTGTTCTCTCCACAGGTATACCAAAGATTTGCAGCCTCTCCCGCTGGATGCCCCGATCCACTCCTTGCAGCCAGCCGATTCCGTACTCGTTCGGACTTGGAAGGACGAGCCTCTCCAAGAGAAGTGGAAGGGACCTCACACCGTCCTGCTTGTCTCCCATACAGCAGCAAAGGTTGAGGGACACAAGAACTGAATTCATCACTCTCGCCTGAAAGCAGTGCCTGCTCCTGAACGGTGGACCGTCCAGCCTGCAGAAAAGACTGCCAGTGACGATCTGGGACTTAAGCTGTTATTCAGGCTACAATAGTGTCTGCTAGGAATGCCCTGTGCTCTCTTTGGACAGTCACAGCGCACTCCCCGCGAGACCTCTGAGCGTTGATTGTGTTTATTTTCACAGGGCCGGCCTAACCTGGTGGCCTGGTCCCTGTTGTTTTTAATCTGCTTGCTATTGGTAATTGTTATTTTGTGGGTATTTGGGGAATTGTGATTGTTAGGCCCTAGGGTCACCTGCCCAATATGAGTTCAGGTCCAGGGTCTGCCACAGTGGTGCTCTTTGCCATAGAGACACTCCTCTTGTTAACTCCCGTTTCCCCCCAGGCACATGCGGGATGGAAAGGAATCCCTACTAACTTAGAGACAAACACATATGAGTCCCTGAAGGTTTGTTTTGCCCAAGAGTTTAACCTTTCCAACTGCTGGGTATGCTCCCAAATCCCGCACCATGCTGCAGGGTTACCCTGGAGGGTAGTTCCCCAGAATTGGTCAGATATCTGTTGGGAATGGTTCAGTAGAGGGAAAAATGCCTCGGGTACCCCCTTGTCGCAGAACTGTACCATTGAGTCCCAGTATGCGTTAAGGGACGACCCCTGGAAGCCGCAGGCCAACTCAACGTATATCCCTTCCCCTATTAGGTTGCGGCCACTGGCCCCTGGTTTGGTGTACTATCAACAGTTTAAGTCCAGCAATCACACCTGGTTTGCTGGGAATAGCACCTGTCAGTATTATTTATCCCCTGACAGTGACGCTTCCATCCCTGTCTATGTTAAACGGCAAATCCGACTCTACCGCCCGGTTCGGATCATTTAATGACAGACAAGCAAATAGATGGAGTAGCGGTTATAATGGCTTGGTAGGGAATGGCCACTCCTTTTATATTTGTGGTACCTCTGCCTATAAGTGGCTACCGCATCGATGGTATGGAAGCTGCTATCTAGGATATCTTGCCCCTCCCCTTCGTGTCTTCCCTAAACTGCCCCCTGGCCGCCCTAGGCAGCGTAGATCTTTGTATGCCACCCCAGAGCCCATTACAGAAGGAGACAGATTGGGTATGATCTTTCTCCCATCCTATGGGGTGGGACGACTGGCTCAATTTTATCGTAGGCTCTCTGTGTTTCTCACCAAGTATGCCAATGAGACCTTGGCCATAGAGAAAAGCCTTAACTCAGAGCTTTACCAGCTCCGGTTGCTGTCCCTGCAAAACAGACAGGCCTTAGATTATGTTTTAGCCTCCCAGGGCGGGGTGTGTGTCCTTATTGGGAGTGAATGTTGTACTTATATCCCAGAAAACTCACAGGACATTAACAAGCACGTCCTGTCAGCCGAACAGGCTTTTGAGCAGTGGAAGGCTCAGGAAAGGGAACCCACAGTTTTTGATTCCCTTTGGAGTTGGTTGCCCAACCTAGGAGGACTGGGAAATAGACTTGTGCGTCTCCTCCTCACGGGTGTGGTACTGTGCCTGGTCACCCTCCTCCTGATTGCTTGTTTTAAATTGCTCCTCCGTAAGCTTTGTGCCCCCCGTTCCCCAGAAATCCCAGCATACCCTCTCATTGAGAACCCCAGCTCCATGGCACTCAATCGTATCTTGTCTACAGAATATGAGAAAACTCAGCCAAAAGCTTGTTGAGTATTCTCAAAGGAGGGAACTGTTGGGGTTACTAGGCCTATATGAGCCAAAGTTCTTCCATGTTTAAACTCTGTCCTTCCATGTTTAACTCTAATCGACCTCAAAAGCCAAGGACAGGAATTGGAATGTGTAAATAGCCAGTTACCAATTACAACCCCCCCTCATACCA
>NW_020674755.1:0-5769 GCF_002925995.2 Terrapene triunguis
TTACAATTAGAAAAGTTCCCATACGCCTGTGAGAAAACTTTCCCAGTCTCTGCGGCCTTGAGTTAGACATCTGCAAAACTAACTATTCCTTTTTCTTATCTCTATTATTTCTGCTAGTGTGAGTGAAACTGAAGCCATCTGCTAAAAACGCTAACCAATACATTTTTGCTGTAGCCTGTAAGCATTACACACAGAAGTAAGTGAGAGTTCACAAGATGGAGTCTGGGGGTTCCGCTAGGCCCAGAGCAAAAGAGCTTCATCGACACTTTGGTCTTCCACTCTCCCGAGTTACCTGGTAGCTATGCCTAGGGGGGGTCCCCAACAATCCCTCCTTTGAGAACACTCAACAAACCTTTGTCAGAGTTTTCTCATACTCTAAAGACAGAATGCGATTAAGCTCCATACAATCAGGATCATCAATGAGAGGATATAAGGGAACCTCTGGAGAGGGGGAGGTACAAATCTTACATATGAGCATTTTACAGCAAATGACCAAAAGAATAAGAACAAAACATATTACAACACCTGTGAGCAAGATGCGAACAATGCTTCCCCCTATATCTCCTAGTTTCCCTAAACCAGGTATCCAACCCCAAAGGGAATCCAAAATAGTGGGTTCCCCTTCCTGGGCCTTCCATTGATTAAAGGCCCGTTCAGCTGACAAGATGTGCGTGTTAATGTCCTGTGAAAACTCTGGGACATAGGTACAACACTCTTCTCCAATAAGGGCACAGACCCCGCCTCGTGAGGCTAACACATAATCTAGGGCCTGACGGTTCTGTAAAGCCAGCAGTCGAAGCTGGTACAGCTCAGAACTTATGCTTTTCTCTATGGCTAGGGTATCATAGGCAAACTTAAATCGTCAGAGGTGCTACTGCTAGTAACCATCCACCTTTGACAAAAGTCGGACCAATTTTGGGGTACTACTCTCCAGGGCAATCCCGCTGAATGATGGGGAGTCTGGGCACATATCCAACAGTTGGAAAGATTGAACTCACGGGCAAAGGCAATTTTCAGGGCCTCATATGTGTTGGTAGCCATATCTGCAGGGATGGCTCCCCATCCTGCATGCGATGTGGGTGAAACAGTAGGTAACAGAAGAATTGCCTCTGTGATAAAAAGAAATACTGTGAGAGACCCTAAACCTAAACCCATATTGTAATCACCACAACCCAAATACCCAGAGTACAATAAGAATTATTGACACTAAACAAGTCAAAAAATAACAAGACCAAATACACAGGCCAGGTCCGCCTTCTGTGAGAAAATAAAACCAATGTTCAGGGTTCTCGCGAGGAGTATGTTGTGACTGTTCAGAAAGATCACAACGCATTCCCAGTGATCCTTACTGTCTTTTGAATAACAGCTTAAGTCCCAAATCGTCGTTAGCAGTCTTCTCCGCAGGCTGGACAGTCCACTGTTTAGGAATGGGCACTGCTTTCAGTCGAGAGTGATGAATCCAGTTCTTGTGTCCTTCGACCTTTGCCGCTGTATGGGTGACAAGCAGGACGGTGTGGGGTCCCTTCCACTTCTCTTGGAGAGGCTCGTCCTTCCAGGTCCGCACGAGAACGGAGTCACCAGGCTGCAGGGAGTGGACCGGAGTATCCAGCAGAAGAGGCTGTGAATCTTTGGTGTATCTGTGAAGAGAAGAAAGAACAGCAGACAGAGAGCACATATACTGAGACAAAAAACCACACCCCATTTCCCATTCCCCTGCCAGAACTGGGGTACCATTCATAGGCCATGCTCTTCCAAACATAATCTCGAAGGGACTAAGCCCTATCCTACCCTTAGGGAGAGCACGAATGCGAAGTAACACAAGGGGCAAGGCATCAGGCCACTTAAGAGAGGCCTCCTGACAGACCTTTGAGAGGTGTCGCTTGAGTGTCTGATTTGTGCGTTCCACTACTCCACTGGCTTGTGGTCGCCAGGGTGTGTGGAGTTTCCAGGGGATTTGCAGAGCACTTGATATCTTTTGAACCACTTGAGATGTGAAGTGTGTTCCATTATCAGATTCCATCCACTGAGGAAGGCCGAAGCGAGGAATGATCTCCTTGACAAACTTAAGAGCCACTGTCTTGGCAGTGTTGTTGCGACATGGGAAGGCCTCAGGCCATCCGCTGAATCGATCCACTAAGACAAGGAGGTACCTGTATCCTTGGGTCCTGGGAAACTCAGTAAAGTCTATTTGCCACACCAATCCTGGGCCTGGGGTAGGTTCCAGGGTGGCTGGTGGCACTGCTACTCCTGTTCGAGGGTTATTCTTTTGGCAGATTAGACATTCAGCTTGTACCTGTGATGCTAGGGGTTTAAGTCCAGAGGTTAGAAAATATTTAGTCATGAGCTGGGTGAGAGCCTCTCTGCCTGCGTGTGTGGTTTGATGCAGTTTCTGCAACACTGATCGAATCAGGCCCTTGGGCAGGAGGATTTTTCCCTCTGTGGAACAAAGCCATCCCTCCTTTTCCTGGAGACCGAGACTGTCAGCCAGGTTTCTGTCCTCTTGGGAGTACTGAGGGGCTGCAAGCTCACCCACTGATGGGATGAGGGCATGCATTTGGGCATTTTCCTCAGTTGGTGATTTCAGGGTAGCAGCTCGCTTAGCTTCCCTGTCTGCTCTGGCATTGCCCTTGGTTACATCTTGATCTTCCCTTTGATGGGCTTTGCAATGCACCACTGCTACTGCTGAGGGGAGTTGTACTGCCTCTAAAAGTCGGAGAATTTGAGACCCATGCTTGACCGGAGAGCCTTGGGCTGTTAGCATTCCCCTTTGTTTCCATAAACCAGCGTGAGCATGCAATACCCCAAAAGCATACTTTGAGTCAGTAAAGATATTAACCCGTTTGGCTTTTGCCAGCTCGAGTGCCCGAGTCAGGGCCACTAGTTCAGCAAGCTGGGCAGATGTTCCTGCCGGTAAACTCTCAGCTTCCACGGTATCATGAAGAGACACAATGGCATAACCAGCCCTCCTTTGCCCATTCACAACAGTACTACTTCCATCTGTATACCATTCCAAGTCAGCATTTGGGAGTGGCTGATCTTTTAGATCTGGGCGGCTAGCATACTGAACATCTATGATTTCTAAACAGTCATGTTCTTGCTTTTCTGTCTCGGGCAGCAGTGTAGCTGGATTAAGGGAGGGACAAATCTGCAGGGTGACTTCAGGATTCTCTAACAGCTTCGCCTGGTACCGAGCAACCCGAGCCTGTGTGAGCCAAAGACTACCCTTAGTGTCCAGCAAGGCTCGAACCATATGAGGAACATACACTTGCACAGCTCCTCCCATTGTCAGCTTCTCCGCTTCCCCCAAGACTAGAGCCGTAGCTGCGACCGCCCTCAAACAGGCTGGCCATCCCTTTGAAACTTGATCCAGTTGTTTAGAAAAGTATGCCACAGGACGCTTCCAGGCACCTAATAGCTGGGTAAGCATTCCCAAAGCTACCCCTTTTCGTTCATGCACATACAGTTGGAACGGCTTAGATAGATCGGGCAAGCCAAGGGCTGGAGCTTCCATTAGCTTCCTTTTCAAGATTTTAAATGCCCTGTCTGCTTCTGGGGACCAATGAAAGGGGTCATGTTCTGCTCCCTTAACACATTCATACAGAGGTTTAGCCCACAGTCCAAACTCTGGAATCCATATTCTGCAAAAGCCTGCCATGCCCAGGAATGCCCTAAGCCTTTTGCGGTTGCTGGGGATTGGAACTTGGCAGATAGCCTCCTTCCTTTCGTTGGAGAGCTGTCTTTCTCCCTGCCTGATGTGAAATCCCAGATATTGAACCTCTGAAAGAGCAATTTGGGCTTTGCTTTGAGATACCCTGTATCCTCGCAGTCCAATAAAGTTTAGGAGACTCACAGTAGCTTTGAGACAAGGGATTAGACCCACAGCAGCAATTAGCAAGTCATCTACATATTGCAACAAGAGGGCTTTGTCTGAATTATCCTACTCCTCCAAATCTCTGGTCAAAGCCTGGCCAAACAGAGTGGGGGAATTTTTAAATCCTTGAGCCAATACGGTCCAACAAAGCTGCTTTTTAACCCTTCGTTTGTCTTCCCATTATGCCTTGCAGTATTTTGCTGATCTCAATTGCTTGGGCACATTCAGCCCCCCTTCCTCTTGGTTGTCAGCAAAGTCTTGGCTGTGAACACTGACCTTGGACTGAGGCCAGCTGTATTTTCCTCTCAGTTAACTCATTCCATGCTTTTTCCTCTTCTCCCTTTCTCGGCTTCTTCTAACTTCCAACGGAACCTTCCACTCTTCACTCATACACCTTTTCTCCAACCATTAACACATACTTATTGCCATTATACACCTTTTCCAGTAACATAACTTCTGTACAAAGCTTTGAAGCAACAAACCAGGACGAGCACACTCACTTCTGAGGATTCCTCTCTGTACAACCTCTGGTGTCCAATAGCTTTCCCTTTTAAACCTTAAATGCCTTCTCTGTCTTCCTTCTTCTTAGCCTTGGCTATAACCTGATTCCGTTCCACTTCAGACAACAGGGTTCTCATAAGTATATTACAATCATCCCAGTCAGGCTTATAACTTGCTAGACAACCTTCAAAAATAGAAATGAACTTGCTTGGATTCGTTGAGAATTCTCCAGCCTCTGCCTTGAAAGCGGCTAAATGTACAGGGTCAAAAGGTACGTGCGAAAATACAGATACTATCTGTGCTGCCCGCTCTTGTGTTCCTGGCCGAGCTACCACACTCTCAGTAATCAACGGATACAATCCCACAGGGGGGTACTCTCTAAAGCCTGTGGGGGTGGAGGAGCCGAAGGGGACACCGATTCTGGCATTACAACAGTGGGAGAGTTCTGGGATTTAGCAGCACATACTACCGAGTCTGTCGGAGTCAAATGGCACTTGAGCAAAATATCAGTCCTATTTCTTAACACCATAAACGTATACGCATAGAGATGTTCATTCCATTTACCTGTTCTCTGACAAAACAAAAGCAACTGAAGGATCGTGTTATAATTAAGTGATCCTTCCGGTGGCCACCTTTCTTGGCACTCCAGCTGGTACTGAGGCCAATCAACTGTACAGAACCTTTTCAATTTACTTTTAATTAACTGATCAGATCCAAACACCTTCCAGTTCACCAGAATGCATTCTAAGGGTGTACACTGTCCCCTGCCGGCTGTACTCTGTCCCTGCCCCATACTGAGGGAGACTCTGGGCGTCCCCAGGTCAAAACAGGCAGACTCTGGGCGTCCCCAGGTCAAAACAGATAAAGTCCCCACTGGACTGTTCCTACCTTATCCAAGGGTCCAGTTCTGCACCGTCGCTCTATCCACGGGACCGGTTCCCCACCCTGCTTCTCCACTGTCTGTGTGCGTTGCACCGTTGTGCCCTCCGGGGTCGAGCAAACCACGTCTCTGCCGAGGCCCCCCGATGAAGTCACCGGTGAGCGCTCTGGGCGTCGGTCGTCGTCGTAATCCGTCGGCCACCAGGAGGGATCCGGGCAAGGCTAAATTTCAGCCTCGAGCCCCACGTTGGGCGCCAAAACTGTCACCGCCTGAGGGGCTCGAGGCGGACTTCAAAGGGTCCGTTGGCCCGGTGTGCTTAGCACCAATAAAGACACCGAGGGGAGAAAGCAAGCCAAGTTTATTCCAGAGCTCTGAAATGACACTAGGAGACCAGCATGTCTCAAATCCAGTGCCACAAATACAAATAACTTTTACCTTTTTATACTTCAAGCAGTTTCTATGTAAGCCTCTGTCTGTTAACTCCCTAGTATTCCTCCCACCCCTCCCTTCTCTAGCC
>NW_020674755.1:5779-11548 GCF_002925995.2 Terrapene triunguis
TTACAATTAGAAAAGTTCCCATACGCCTGTGAGAAAACTTTCCCAGTCTCTGCGGCCTTGAGTTAGACATCTGCAAAACTAACTATTCCTTTTTCTTATCTCTATTATTTCTGCTAGTGTGAGTGAAACTGAAGCCATCTGCTAAAAACGCTAACCAATACATTTTTGCTGTAGCCTGTAAGCATTACACACAGAAGTAAGTGAGAGTTCACAAGATGGAGTCTGGGGGTTCCGCTAGGCCCAGAGCAAAAGAGCTTCATCGACACTTTGGTCTTCCACTCTCCCGAGTTACCTGGTAGCTATGCCTAGGGGGGGTCCCCAACAATCCCTCCTTTGAGAACACTCAACAAACCTTTGTCAGAGTTTTCTCATACTCTAAAGACAGAATGCGATTAAGCTCCATACAATCAGGATCATCAATGAGAGGATATAAGGGAACCTCTGGAGAGGGGGAGGTACAAATCTTACATATGAGCATTTTACAGCAAATGACCAAAAGAATAAGAACAAAACATATTACAACACCTGTGAGCAAGATGCGAACAATGCTTCCCCCTATATCTCCTAGTTTCCCTAAACCAGGTATCCAACCCCAAAGGGAATCCAAAATAGTGGGTTCCCCTTCCTGGGCCTTCCATTGATTAAAGGCCCGTTCAGCTGACAAGATGTGCGTGTTAATGTCCTGTGAAAACTCTGGGACATAGGTACAACACTCTTCTCCAATAAGGGCACAGACCCCGCCTCGTGAGGCTAACACATAATCTAGGGCCTGACGGTTCTGTAAAGCCAGCAGTCGAAGCTGGTACAGCTCAGAACTTATGCTTTTCTCTATGGCTAGGGTATCATAGGCAAACTTAAATCGTCAGAGGTGCTACTGCTAGTAACCATCCACCTTTGACAAAAGTCGGACCAATTTTGGGGTACTACTCTCCAGGGCAATCCCGCTGAATGATGGGGAGTCTGGGCACATATCCAACAGTTGGAAAGATTGAACTCACGGGCAAAGGCAATTTTCAGGGCCTCATATGTGTTGGTAGCCATATCTGCAGGGATGGCTCCCCATCCTGCATGCGATGTGGGTGAAACAGTAGGTAACAGAAGAATTGCCTCTGTGATAAAAAGAAATACTGTGAGAGACCCTAAACCTAAACCCATATTGTAATCACCACAACCCAAATACCCAGAGTACAATAAGAATTATTGACACTAAACAAGTCAAAAAATAACAAGACCAAATACACAGGCCAGGTCCGCCTTCTGTGAGAAAATAAAACCAATGTTCAGGGTTCTCGCGAGGAGTATGTTGTGACTGTTCAGAAAGATCACAACGCATTCCCAGTGATCCTTACTGTCTTTTGAATAACAGCTTAAGTCCCAAATCGTCGTTAGCAGTCTTCTCCGCAGGCTGGACAGTCCACTGTTTAGGAATGGGCACTGCTTTCAGTCGAGAGTGATGAATCCAGTTCTTGTGTCCTTCGACCTTTGCCGCTGTATGGGTGACAAGCAGGACGGTGTGGGGTCCCTTCCACTTCTCTTGGAGAGGCTCGTCCTTCCAGGTCCGCACGAGAACGGAGTCACCAGGCTGCAGGGAGTGGACCGGAGTATCCAGCAGAAGAGGCTGTGAATCTTTGGTGTATCTGTGAAGAGAAGAAAGAACAGCAGACAGAGAGCACATATACTGAGACAAAAAACCACACCCCATTTCCCATTCCCCTGCCAGAACTGGGGTACCATTCATAGGCCATGCTCTTCCAAACATAATCTCGAAGGGACTAAGCCCTATCCTACCCTTAGGGAGAGCACGAATGCGAAGTAACACAAGGGGCAAGGCATCAGGCCACTTAAGAGAGGCCTCCTGACAGACCTTTGAGAGGTGTCGCTTGAGTGTCTGATTTGTGCGTTCCACTACTCCACTGGCTTGTGGTCGCCAGGGTGTGTGGAGTTTCCAGGGGATTTGCAGAGCACTTGATATCTTTTGAACCACTTGAGATGTGAAGTGTGTTCCATTATCAGATTCCATCCACTGAGGAAGGCCGAAGCGAGGAATGATCTCCTTGACAAACTTAAGAGCCACTGTCTTGGCAGTGTTGTTGCGACATGGGAAGGCCTCAGGCCATCCGCTGAATCGATCCACTAAGACAAGGAGGTACCTGTATCCTTGGGTCCTGGGAAACTCAGTAAAGTCTATTTGCCACACCAATCCTGGGCCTGGGGTAGGTTCCAGGGTGGCTGGTGGCACTGCTACTCCTGTTCGAGGGTTATTCTTTTGGCAGATTAGACATTCAGCTTGTACCTGTGATGCTAGGGGTTTAAGTCCAGAGGTTAGAAAATATTTAGTCATGAGCTGGGTGAGAGCCTCTCTGCCTGCGTGTGTGGTTTGATGCAGTTTCTGCAACACTGATCGAATCAGGCCCTTGGGCAGGAGGATTTTTCCCTCTGTGGAACAAAGCCATCCCTCCTTTTCCTGGAGACCGAGACTGTCAGCCAGGTTTCTGTCCTCTTGGGAGTACTGAGGGGCTGCAAGCTCACCCACTGATGGGATGAGGGCATGCATTTGGGCATTTTCCTCAGTTGGTGATTTCAGGGTAGCAGCTCGCTTAGCTTCCCTGTCTGCTCTGGCATTGCCCTTGGTTACATCTTGATCTTCCCTTTGATGGGCTTTGCAATGCACCACTGCTACTGCTGAGGGGAGTTGTACTGCCTCTAAAAGTCGGAGAATTTGAGACCCATGCTTGACCGGAGAGCCTTGGGCTGTTAGCATTCCCCTTTGTTTCCATAAACCAGCGTGAGCATGCAATACCCCAAAAGCATACTTTGAGTCAGTAAAGATATTAACCCGTTTGGCTTTTGCCAGCTCGAGTGCCCGAGTCAGGGCCACTAGTTCAGCAAGCTGGGCAGATGTTCCTGCCGGTAAACTCTCAGCTTCCACGGTATCATGAAGAGACACAATGGCATAACCAGCCCTCCTTTGCCCATTCACAACAGTACTACTTCCATCTGTATACCATTCCAAGTCAGCATTTGGGAGTGGCTGATCTTTTAGATCTGGGCGGCTAGCATACTGAACATCTATGATTTCTAAACAGTCATGTTCTTGCTTTTCTGTCTCGGGCAGCAGTGTAGCTGGATTAAGGGAGGGACAAATCTGCAGGGTGACTTCAGGATTCTCTAACAGCTTCGCCTGGTACCGAGCAACCCGAGCCTGTGTGAGCCAAAGACTACCCTTAGTGTCCAGCAAGGCTCGAACCATATGAGGAACATACACTTGCACAGCTCCTCCCATTGTCAGCTTCTCCGCTTCCCCCAAGACTAGAGCCGTAGCTGCGACCGCCCTCAAACAGGCTGGCCATCCCTTTGAAACTTGATCCAGTTGTTTAGAAAAGTATGCCACAGGACGCTTCCAGGCACCTAATAGCTGGGTAAGCATTCCCAAAGCTACCCCTTTTCGTTCATGCACATACAGTTGGAACGGCTTAGATAGATCGGGCAAGCCAAGGGCTGGAGCTTCCATTAGCTTCCTTTTCAAGATTTTAAATGCCCTGTCTGCTTCTGGGGACCAATGAAAGGGGTCATGTTCTGCTCCCTTAACACATTCATACAGAGGTTTAGCCCACAGTCCAAACTCTGGAATCCATATTCTGCAAAAGCCTGCCATGCCCAGGAATGCCCTAAGCCTTTTGCGGTTGCTGGGGATTGGAACTTGGCAGATAGCCTCCTTCCTTTCGTTGGAGAGCTGTCTTTCTCCCTGCCTGATGTGAAATCCCAGATATTGAACCTCTGAAAGAGCAATTTGGGCTTTGCTTTGAGATACCCTGTATCCTCGCAGTCCAATAAAGTTTAGGAGACTCACAGTAGCTTTGAGACAAGGGATTAGACCCACAGCAGCAATTAGCAAGTCATCTACATATTGCAACAAGAGGGCTTTGTCTGAATTATCCTACTCCTCCAAATCTCTGGTCAAAGCCTGGCCAAACAGAGTGGGGGAATTTTTAAATCCTTGAGCCAATACGGTCCAACAAAGCTGCTTTTTAACCCTTCGTTTGTCTTCCCATTATGCCTTGCAGTATTTTGCTGATCTCAATTGCTTGGGCACATTCAGCCCCCCTTCCTCTTGGTTGTCAGCAAAGTCTTGGCTGTGAACACTGACCTTGGACTGAGGCCAGCTGTATTTTCCTCTCAGTTAACTCATTCCATGCTTTTTCCTCTTCTCCCTTTCTCGGCTTCTTCTAACTTCCAACGGAACCTTCCACTCTTCACTCATACACCTTTTCTCCAACCATTAACACATACTTATTGCCATTATACACCTTTTCCAGTAACATAACTTCTGTACAAAGCTTTGAAGCAACAAACCAGGACGAGCACACTCACTTCTGAGGATTCCTCTCTGTACAACCTCTGGTGTCCAATAGCTTTCCCTTTTAAACCTTAAATGCCTTCTCTGTCTTCCTTCTTCTTAGCCTTGGCTATAACCTGATTCCGTTCCACTTCAGACAACAGGGTTCTCATAAGTATATTACAATCATCCCAGTCAGGCTTATAACTTGCTAGACAACCTTCAAAAATAGAAATGAACTTGCTTGGATTCGTTGAGAATTCTCCAGCCTCTGCCTTGAAAGCGGCTAAATGTACAGGGTCAAAAGGTACGTGCGAAAATACAGATACTATCTGTGCTGCCCGCTCTTGTGTTCCTGGCCGAGCTACCACACTCTCAGTAATCAACGGATACAATCCCACAGGGGGGTACTCTCTAAAGCCTGTGGGGGTGGAGGAGCCGAAGGGGACACCGATTCTGGCATTACAACAGTGGGAGAGTTCTGGGATTTAGCAGCACATACTACCGAGTCTGTCGGAGTCAAATGGCACTTGAGCAAAATATCAGTCCTATTTCTTAACACCATAAACGTATACGCATAGAGATGTTCATTCCATTTACCTGTTCTCTGACAAAACAAAAGCAACTGAAGGATCGTGTTATAATTAAGTGATCCTTCCGGTGGCCACCTTTCTTGGCACTCCAGCTGGTACTGAGGCCAATCAACTGTACAGAACCTTTTCAATTTACTTTTAATTAACTGATCAGATCCAAACACCTTCCAGTTCACCAGAATGCATTCTAAGGGTGTACACTGTCCCCTGCCGGCTGTACTCTGTCCCTGCCCCATACTGAGGGAGACTCTGGGCGTCCCCAGGTCAAAACAGGCAGACTCTGGGCGTCCCCAGGTCAAAACAGATAAAGTCCCCACTGGACTGTTCCTACCTTATCCAAGGGTCCAGTTCTGCACCGTCGCTCTATCCACGGGACCGGTTCCCCACCCTGCTTCTCCACTGTCTGTGTGCGTTGCACCGTTGTGCCCTCCGGGGTCGAGCAAACCACGTCTCTGCCGAGGCCCCCCGATGAAGTCACCGGTGAGCGCTCTGGGCGTCGGTCGTCGTCGTAATCCGTCGGCCACCAGGAGGGATCCGGGCAAGGCTAAATTTCAGCCTCGAGCCCCACGTTGGGCGCCAAAACTGTCACCGCCTGAGGGGCTCGAGGCGGACTTCAAAGGGTCCGTTGGCCCGGTGTGCTTAGCACCAATAAAGACACCGAGGGGAGAAAGCAAGCCAAGTTTATTCCAGAGCTCTGAAATGACACTAGGAGACCAGCATGTCTCAAATCCAGTGCCACAAATACAAATAACTTTTACCTTTTTATACTTCAAGCAGTTTCTATGTAAGCCTCTGTCTGTTAACTCCCTAGTATTCCTCCCACCCCTCCCTTCTCTAGCC
>NW_020674756.1:0-3384 GCF_002925995.2 Terrapene triunguis
GCTAAGCTGGCCAAACAACTATACTCCATATTTTTGGGCCTAACAATCCCCCCTTTGTCCCTGGAGTACCTTGGAGGGACTCCTGGGACAACTAACTGCCATGAGTGGTGAGCTTGGGGTTGGTTACTTTTGGACGGAACACACCTTGGTGCCCATCCAACATCCAACCTTTATTATTACATACAAGGCCAGTAGGCCACATATAATTACAACAGCGCTTCGGAGTACATTATGGAGCCAACCACCTATATCTGGAATCCAATTGAACAGGTTACTCCACCAGGACTCAATCCGTTTTCCTCCATGGTCCTTTGCTACCTCCATAAGGTGGTTTGCTCTTTCCCAAGTGGCATTATAAACGTCTGGGACATACACGCAGCATTCCTGTCCAATTAATGCACATGTTCCTCCCTGAGAAGCCAGCAATATATTTAATGCCAGGCGGTTTTGAAGTACCATTTGCCTTAGTTTTCGCTGTTCAGCTGCCAAGTCCACCAAGGCTTTTGGCGGTAGTCTAATTTCCCAGATTTCTCGGTGAATTACCCAATTCCACATGCATCCTCCCCATGGACCCGGCAGGATTCGGTATGTGGGAGCCCACACCCCCCCAACCGGTCCATATGCTTGGAAGGAGCATTGAGAATGTTCGCACTTCCACCCAGAAAGTCTCCAAGTATGTCTCCATGGCCACAGATCAGATGGTACTCCTGATATGTCTGTAAGGGCAGTGGGCCAAGCCTGAACATGCTAGATCCCACTGCAATGCCTTCCCAGCCTCAGTGATATTTAATACCATCTCTGTCAGCAACTTCTGGGTCATAGAACTAAGGGAGGAGATAACATGTAACTCACCAATTCTAGCCTGTACTTGGGTTAGCTGTGCCTCAGAAATAAGGCCTGTGGCCTTCTTTAGTTGCCCCAATTTCTTATCATGTTTTTGGTTTTTAAAAATATTTTAAACTGCTGCTGTACTATTGGCCCCATTCCATAGGGATCCGGTCAAGTCTCTTTTCTTTCTAGAGGAAATAACCCAAGCCCTCTGTTGTGCTAATCTAATAGCAGCCCCTTTTGAGCAATTTGGGTATGTAGAGGTAATTTGGAAACTGGATAAGGGTAATGAAAATTTAACAGTCCCTAGTGTAGTGTTAATCACAGTTCACTGATATCCTAATACATTTTTTTTTTGGTGTAGTACTATACCACATTTCCAAGCATGGGTCCCACAAGTTTTTTCCTGCCAGTGTATAATTCTTTGTTTCTTCACCAGGGTCAGTTCTTAATGTCTCTTGTAGTCAGGAATCCCTGGACTTTGGTGGTTTCAATGAAGCAAGTGTTCCTTCTTCTCTTTTTCTGAAACAGTGTGGTTCAGCATCATACAGGGGAGAGGTTACTAGCACATCACCCTGTAATGGTTTTGTGTCTTCTAGAAAAATTCAAAGCAACAGTAGGTCTGTCAGTGGACAAGGGAGAGGTTACTAGCACTTCACCTTGTCTTTTTTTCTTTTTCCTGCTGTCCAGAAGGCACAGCAGAGTTAGAAGGAGAAATAGGCTGATCATCAGTTGGAGAGTCCTCCCGAGGTGCAGGGGTCTTTTTACAGTGAGAAGCATGGGTCCAGGTGGGCAGTCCTTGGCACTTCACAGCAGTGTTAGTGGTTAACAGGACTTGGAAAGGGCCTTTCCAGCATGGAGTCAAAGCAGTCTTTCGTTGATGGACTTTACGTAGACTCAGTCTCCTGGTTTCAATGAATGGCAGGACTGCTACGGTCTTTGGGTAGTGCTTTTTTACCTGTGAAAAAAACCTAACACATTTCATTAATGCCTGGCAGTGTTTTGCAGATTTTACAGCTGCTTAGGCTTATTCAAGCCCCCCTTTTCTTGGCTGTCGGCCAAGTCTTAGCTGTGGGCAGTATTCTTGGATGGGGCCAGCGTCTTATCTTTGGACTGAGCTTGCTAGCTATTTTTCCTCAGTTAACTCGTTCTGTTCTTTTTTCTTCTCCCCTTCTTGGCTTCTTTTAACCTACAAAGGAAACTTCCACTCTTCACTCATACACCTTTTCCCAACAATGAACACATACACATTGCCATTATACAGTACATTAGTCTTATTATTCAATGTCTGCCATACACACCCTTCCAGTAAAATAACTTATATACAGCACTTTGGAGCAACAAACCAGGACAAGCACTCCCACTTTTGAGGAGTCCACTCGGTACAACCTCTGGTGTTCAATAGCTTTCCTCCCTCCCCACCCTCTGGCTAAAAATCTGAGGTAGCCAGAAGGATCCCATGGGCAATATGGGGAGTGGGTTAACCTTCCATGTCCTTGCTTCCAAAGACTGTTGGTGTGCAAATTTTAACAACAATTTTGGCTATAGAAAACAAAAATAATTCCTATTGTGCCAGTAAATGCATGGTACGTTGAATGCTGTTCAGCTGGCATCCGTTTTCTCTGATGATCTGAAAGACATTATTTGCTTAAAATATTTCCTTTATATACACATACTCTTGTTGATTTCAGGCAAAACAGAGGAATTACCCCATATTTCCTTGTATTTGTTTTATAGGCAGCCCAGCTTTCAGTGGCTTCTACCTTATTAGTTAGATAATTTGCATTAATACAGATGCTTTCTGGCTTGCTTCCAGATCCAAAGCTATCCACAGCTTAAAGATTCTTACTTTAAAAAAGGACACAATTAACTTTCCCAGACTTTTGATTGCCTTTTACTTCTAATTCCTGCTTTCAAACACACAGTGATCTGAAAAAGACAACACAACCTATATTGGTAGGTTTGCATTTCTTTTACCTCTGCTACAATATACACTGCACATGTTCTGGGGAAAATGCACATTTTCTCCACAATTCAATTTCCACAATGCTAGCCACATTAATTTCTACACAAGGTGTAACTGTTTCTTTTATGCTTACAAAATCTCCATGCACCCACAGCAAAGTGACAGCTCGACCACACAGAGCCAGGGGCACTGTCCTTCTCTCTCTTTACCAGATCTTTTATCTGCTATTTTGTTACCCAAAAACAAATTCAAATCTTTTATTCTCCTGGCTTTGACTACCCTGCTGCAGGTAAATCTTAAATCTTGTAAAGCATTAAGTCACCTTAAGGATTAAATGCTAAACACCATATTAAACAACACTAGTTTCCTGTGTCTGGCAAAAGTATTCTCGGTTTTGCAACTTTAAACAATACCAATTCATCTTAAACTTATAAAATACAGATTGTACACAGCAGGAGTGTTCTTCAGCAAATTCGACTAAACTATTCATAGTCGAATAATTCCACTTAAATAACCTCTTGCCTGGATTACTTACAGAAATTCTTACCAAGTTTCACTGCTTAATTCCCTCTAGCAACTATAGAGTTAAC
>NW_020674756.1:3484-4599 GCF_002925995.2 Terrapene triunguis
TTTTTTTTTTTTTTTTTTCTTCACTTGCTTGTTTCCCAAAATGACACCCAATCAACTCAGATTTTACCATTCCAGTTATTGTCCTGGGGATTTGAAATCGCCATGCTTATAATTACTTACTCCTTTTCTTCCACTATGCCCTTAAAGTTTCCAACCTGTTTTCTAATCTATCTGTTGACTGCCCGCTTGGGCCCGATCCTGCTTTTCTTGCTGAACCGTCCACCCTGGGGTCTCCTGCAGCGTCTCTTTCAGAGATTCCAGTCCAGGCCGGCTGCCTGTTGCTTCTTCACAGCGTCCCCAAACCACGCCAGCTCCAGGGTCTCAAAGGCAGACTGTTGGATCTCACTGGACAGTTAAGCTTTGCAAATGTAATCTCAGCACTTGTAACTTGTATTGTCTTTGGTTTGCCTCTGTCTATATTTTTTCACAGCCAGCTGGGGCTGAAAGCAGTTTTTTTTTTGATTTATAGTTATACCATACAAATAAATAATCCATTTGTCCCGGTCTAAGATCAACCAGAATATCCCTGAGGGAATCCATCCTGTCAGCAGAAAAAGTTCCGCACCTTGGCCAGTCCTTAGTCGGGGACAAATGGGTAGTAAAGGAGGGCCATTGAATTTGGCATAAGTTTCTCATCTTAGATTTAGTCAAACCGGTTGTTCCAGAGATTTTCTTTCAATCTCAAAGTACCAGAGACAACGGGGCGTCCCCCGGGCACTTACTGCCAAATTGTCCCATTTAGCCTGTAGGGACTCTAACCCCTTTTCCCGGGGACTCTAACCCCTCTTCGGGGACTCTAACCCCTCTCTGGGGACTCTAACCCCCCTTCGGCGATCGCTTACCTTATCCAGGGACTCTAACCCCGAAGACCTGGATCCTACTCAACGGGTAGGTGGACGTTGCTGGGTTTCTACGGGCTTCAGCTGGTTCACAGGACTCGCCTTATCGCCGACGCAGGGATCAGGTTACCGGGCAAGGCTCCTCGAAGCCGGAGGATGCGCGCTGCGTTGCTTCAGAGTCTGATCCTGCACCGGAGAGTCAGACGAGTCCCGGCGGAGTCGCCAAATTTGTCGGGGACTTTTTAACCCAGACGGCAAGGTTCGTTGTCTGACCGC
>NW_020674757.1:0-5426 GCF_002925995.2 Terrapene triunguis
CAGATCCTCGACAGGAGGGATCGGACTCAAAGGCGTGGCTGTTGATCACACCCCCCCCCGGAAGGGGGTGCGGATGGACAAAGAGACACTGTCGGAGGGCAGTGTTCCTGAAGGGGACGCCGTACGCTGGGGCAACGCAGTTTACGCACCTAGCAAAGGCGGGACGACAGGCGGGACGCTACCCGAATAGGGCACTCCACTGGTTTAGACTAATTCCCCGAGATGACCAGGAGGAGGCGCCACAGCGGTGAGGCCCAACCCTGTCACACGTGGTGGAGAATGCAGGCATAGCGGTCCGCCCCTGGCACCAGGGGCCAGCGCCAAGACTGCGGACTATTTCCCAAAGCAGTGACTTGTGCAGACGGACAGTCGACCCAGATTGCGGGTGCAGACCCAGACCTGCCAATCGGGTCCAGAGTGTGGGGGTTGAATCGGGAGTACCCCGCTGAACCCCATCATGGAAACTGAGAAGCTGTTAAAATGGTTGCTAGAAAAGCAACAGGAACAGGCGGCCCAGCAGCACCAGCAGCAGGTGCAAATGCTGCAGCACATGACTACCCAACAGCAGCTGCTGATGACCCAGCACCAGGAGAATCCGCAGCAGCTCCTCCGGGAGTTGGCCGCCCAGCAGCGGGTGCAGCAGGAACATTTGGTGCAACAGATGGCTGCACTAGTACGCCCGGCGGGAGGCACCCCTGCCGCTCCCGTGGGGACTGGACTGGGGGATACTCCGGGGGCACTACCAGTACACCTCACCAAAATGGGGCCTGAGGACGACCCTGAGGCATTTTTGGTGACATTTGAACGGGTGGCGACCGCTGCCCGTTGGCCCTCAGGACATTGGGCCACGTTACTAGCCCCTTATTTG
This sequence comes from Terrapene triunguis, assembly GCF_002925995.2. Taxonomy (NCBI): domain Eukaryota; kingdom Metazoa; phylum Chordata; order Testudines; family Emydidae; genus Terrapene; species Terrapene triunguis. The sequence continues at coordinate 869 of NW_020674757.1, forward strand.
ACGGGTCAGGCGCAGGCCGCCTATCGTAGCCTGGACCCCCAGGAAGCACTCGAGTACGCCCGAGTGAAGGCGGCCATCCTGGACCATACTGGCATTAGCCCGGAGACCTACCGACAGCGCCTCCGCAAGGAATAATACCCTCCGGGGGCCCGACCCCGTGCCATGGCCCAACGTATCCGGGACCACTGCTGGAAGTGGCTGAACCCAGAAGGCCTGACGGGACCCCAGGTGGCGGAGATGGTAGCCTTGGAACAGTTTACCCAGATCCTACCCCTGGGAGGGAGGGCCTGGGTACGACGGCATCGCCCGGCCACCCTACCCGCAGCGGTAGCCTTGATGGAGGACTACCTATCAGCCGAGGGGGCGGAGGCTCCACCCCGAGCGGCCGGGAACCTTGGTCGCAAGGGCGGGGCAGAGAAGGGGAACTTTCGTGGGGCAGGGCCCTCTGAGCCGCTGGCAGGCAACAGCCAGGGGTATCCGCGGCCCCTCAACCCCGAGCCCCGACATAAGCTGCAACAGATGACGACTCGGAGGGAGCAACCGCCCCCCGAGCGGGCAAGCCCCATCAGAAGAGGCCCAGGCCCGGCCGAAGCCCGAGAAAGGTGCTGGGGCTGCGGTCAGGAAGGACACTTTCGGCGAGAGTGCCCTTTTATGGACTGCAGTTACGGGCAAGCCTGGATGGCCGGACGAAGGGCTCGGAAGGGAGGGGCAGGAAAGTTGATAGTCCCTGTCCGGGTCGAAGGGAACCCTGCAGACGCCCTTGTAGACTCGGGGTGTAGTCAGACCCTAATACGAGAGGGGCTGGTCCCGAACCTTAATCTCTCGGGACCCCCGATCTACCTACAATGTGTGCATGGGGACATCCACCAGTATCCCACGGCCTGGGTTAACATGGGAGTAGGCTGCCGAGAGGAGGGTCTCCGGGTAGGGGTGGCCCCCAGGCTGGCCTACCCGGTGGTGTTGGGACAGGATTGGCCCGGCTTCGGAGAGGTCCTCCTGAGATATCAGCCGCCCAAGCCCCGACCAGACAGGACTATAGTACCTAGAACGGAGCTGCTCAGGCACAGGCCAAGGGATGACCCCGGCGAGGGGACCTCCTTGACTGCGGAGACACCCGGGAATCATCTGGGAGACAGGCCCCGTTCGGTGGAGGACGCCCAAGGGGAATTAGAGCGTGACGGGGACTTCTTACAGGAGCAACGGGAAGACCCAACCCTAAGTAGAGCCTGGGAGCAAGCCACCAGCCCTGCTACTGAGGGGGATGGGACGCTGCGGACTCTGCAAGGCCCCCGCTTTGAGGTATGGCAGGACCGCCTGTACCGCGTAGTGCAGGAGCCTCAGACCCAGGAGACGTTCTGCCAGCTGTTGGTTCCCCGTCGACTCCAGCCCGGTCTCCTCCACCTAGCCCACGCGAACCCTTGGGCAGGACACCTGGGGCGTGAGAAGACCCTACAGAGAGTAGCTCGCCGGTTCTTCTGGCCCGGTATCCACCGAGAAGTGGCAGACTTCTGTGCCTCGTGCCCAGAATGCCAGCGAGCCGGACTGAAAGGTGTAGCCCGGGCACCCCTGGTACCCATGCCAATCGTGGGGGTGCCCTTTGAGCGGATCGGAATGGACCTCGTCGGACCCCTGGAACGAAGTAAGACAGGGAATCGCTTTATATTAGTAGTCGTGGACTATGCAACGCGCTACCCCGAAGCCGTTCCCCTAAAGACAGCGACGGCCCAGGCCATCGCAAACGAATTAGTAAAGATTTTCGCCCGGGTTGGGATACCCGGAGAAATTTTGAAGGATCAGGGCACTAACGTGTCCTCCAAGTTAATAGCCGAACTATGTCGCCTCCTCCAGATACGGACCCTTCGGACCTTGGTGTACCATCCGCAGACCGACGGCCTAGTAGAACGGTTCAATGGTACGCTAAAGGCCATGCTACGGAGGTTTGTAGATGAGGACCCCTCGCATTGGGATGCCCTACTGCCGGCCCTGTTATTCGCGATAAGAGAGGTACCCCAGGCCTCAACGGGGTTCTCGCCTTTCGAGCTCCTATACGGCAGACAGCTCAGGGGGATACTGGACCTCTTGAAGGAGGAGTGGGGAAACTCAGGAAACGAGGGTCCTTGGAACCACACAATATGTGCTGCACCTCCGGGAGCGACTCCAGACGTTAGGGGCCTTCGCCCGGGAAAACCTGGAAAGGGCCCAGGCATGCCAGGAGCGCCTCTATAATCGTGGGGCTAGAGGGAGGAAATTCAGCCCTGGCGATCGGGTGTTACTCTTACTGCCCTCTGCGGAGTCGAAGCTCCTAGCCAAATGGCAGGGTCCCTATGAAGTAATCCGACGAGTGGGGCCGGTCGATTACGAGGTCAGACTACCTGGACGACGTAAGGAGACTCGTATTTATCATATTAATCTCTTAAAAGCATGGAAAACCCGAGAAGCCCTGTATATTGGCCCGTCCACCCCAGATTCGGAACTTGGACCCCGAGCCGGAGACCTACCCGACCCCGGACCGGCCATGTTGGGGTCAGGCCTCAACCCCAGACAGAGGGGGCAACTACAACGGATGGTGGGGGAGTTTCCAGATGTTTTATCGGCCCGTCCGGGCCGGACAACTCTAATGAGTCACCATATCGCAACCGACCCCGGGAAGAGGGTGACGGACAACCACCGGCCGCTACCCAAGAAAATGTGGGATACAGTTCGAGAGGTAGAGATGATGTTAGAGATGGGAGTGATAGAGGAATCGATGAGCGAGTGGCGAAGCCCTATCGTCCTAGTTCCGAAACCGGACGGGACGACCCGGTTTTGCATCGACTTCCGGAAGGTTAACGCTATCTCCCGTTTCGATGCATACCCGATGCCGAGAGTAGATGAACTGTTGGAGCCCCTCGGGGGAGCCCGGTATCTGTCAACCATAGACCTAACTAAGGGATATTGGCAGATCCCCCTTACACCAAACTCCCGTGCGAAGACGGCCTTCCCCACGCCTTTCGGCCTCTTCCAGTTCATAAACATGCCGTTCAGGTTACACGGAGCGGCGGCCACGTTCCAGCGCTTGATGAACAAGGTCCTCCAACCCCACGAACAACAGGCAGCGGCTTATATAGACGATATCGTGGTTTACAGCCTCGACTGGAAGAGCCACCTACACCACCTGGCAGAGGTGTTACAGGCCCTCAGAGCGGCCGGCCTAACGGCTAACCCGGCGAAATGCCACTTAGGCCAACAAGAAGTAACCTATCTGGGATACACGGTAGGAGGGGGGAAACTAACGCCCCTGGTGAACAAGGTACAAGCCCACAGAGACGTACCCGTCCCCACGACGAAGAAGCAAGTAGGTCAGTTTCTAGGACTAGCTGGGTACTATCGCCGCTTCGTGCCGGATTTCGCAACTATAGCCGCCCCATTGTCAGACCTGACGAAGAACTCCCAACCTCGACAGGTACAGTGGTCTGAAGAATGTGAGCGAGCCTTCAACGCACTAAAGGAACGGCTCACTCAAGAACCAGTCCTACGACATCCCGACTTCACAAAGGAGTTTGTACTTCAAACAGACGCCTCTGAAGTCGGTCTGGGTGCGGTGCTCTCCCAAGAAGTGGACGGGGAGGAACACCCAGTACTATATTTAAGTCGTAAACTATTCCCCCGGGAGAAACAGTTTTTGATGATAGAGAAAGAAGCCCTAGCAGTACGGTGGGCTATCGACGCCCTACATTACTACCTGCTGGGGAATAGTTTTAAATTAATCACAGACCACGCCCCTTTGCGATGGATCCACAACATGAAGGACACGAACGCTAGAATTATGCGGTGGTACCTCGCGCTCCAGCCTTACGACTTCCAGGTGTTCCACCGCCCGGGTAAGGCACATACTAACGCCGATTTCTTCTCCAGGCTAGGGGAGGAGGGCGGAGAAACGGACCAAGATGGGGGATACTTAGTGCAGGGGGAGGTTTGTGAGGGGGCAGCCAATGCCCATTCTAACTGGCGAGGCACCAGACAGTTGGCCCTGACGGCAGAGGGTTTGTCACGCTCGTACAGGGTATGTCCCAAATGCACAGCGAGTGCGAAAAGAGGGAACATACCCCAGCTTAGGCAGGCGGCCGTGGGAGAAGACCCCATGCGGGAAGCCCCGGTGGAGGACCAGCCCGCACTCCTGGAGCCGCCGAGAACGGCGACTTCTCCAGACCGAGAGGGAGCCTCACTGTGGGAGGGACCAACAGAGGCAGCAGACCACGAGACCCGTGGAGAATCGGGAGACCTGTGGGACACCCCAGAGTCCGAACTGACAGGAAGCCGGCTAAGGGACTTGACGGACTGGTACGTCGGACCCGGTAAGCCTCAGCGTGTTTCGGTTGGACCCCCCTGCTGAGACGCTGACTAAGCCATATTGCCCTGTGACCAGGGCTGATTTCCGGGACTTTGAACCTGTGGGTCGCGGTACCCTAGGACGGGGGCTAATTTCCTAGACTGTGGGCCGGTAAACAGAGCCACCGTGAGACAAAGGCTAAGTTCCGAGCTCTAGGCCAGTGGGCCCGTTAGGACAACCCCCCCCCCC
>NW_020674757.1:5436-10862 GCF_002925995.2 Terrapene triunguis
CAGATCCTCGACAGGAGGGATCGGACTCAAAGGCGTGGCTGTTGATCACACCCCCCCCCGGAAGGGGGTGCGGATGGACAAAGAGACACTGTCGGAGGGCAGTGTTCCTGAAGGGGACGCCGTACGCTGGGGCAACGCAGTTTACGCACCTAGCAAAGGCGGGACGACAGGCGGGACGCTACCCGAATAGGGCACTCCACTGGTTTAGACTAATTCCCCGAGATGACCAGGAGGAGGCGCCACAGCGGTGAGGCCCAACCCTGTCACACGTGGTGGAGAATGCAGGCATAGCGGTCCGCCCCTGGCACCAGGGGCCAGCGCCAAGACTGCGGACTATTTCCCAAAGCAGTGACTTGTGCAGACGGACAGTCGACCCAGATTGCGGGTGCAGACCCAGACCTGCCAATCGGGTCCAGAGTGTGGGGGTTGAATCGGGAGTACCCCGCTGAACCCCATCATGGAAACTGAGAAGCTGTTAAAATGGTTGCTAGAAAAGCAACAGGAACAGGCGGCCCAGCAGCACCAGCAGCAGGTGCAAATGCTGCAGCACATGACTACCCAACAGCAGCTGCTGATGACCCAGCACCAGGAGAATCCGCAGCAGCTCCTCCGGGAGTTGGCCGCCCAGCAGCGGGTGCAGCAGGAACATTTGGTGCAACAGATGGCTGCACTAGTACGCCCGGCGGGAGGCACCCCTGCCGCTCCCGTGGGGACTGGACTGGGGGATACTCCGGGGGCACTACCAGTACACCTCACCAAAATGGGGCCTGAGGACGACCCTGAGGCATTTTTGGTGACATTTGAACGGGTGGCGACCGCTGCCCGTTGGCCCTCAGGACATTGGGCCACGTTACTAGCCCCTTATTTGACGGGTCAGGCGCAGGCCGCCTATCGTAGCCTGGACCCCCAGGAAGCACTCGAGTACGCCCGAGTGAAGGCGGCCATCCTGGACCATACTGGCATTAGCCCGGAGACCTACCGACAGCGCCTCCGCAAGGAATAATACCCTCCGGGGGCCCGACCCCGTGCCATGGCCCAACGTATCCGGGACCACTGCTGGAAGTGGCTGAACCCAGAAGGCCTGACGGGACCCCAGGTGGCGGAGATGGTAGCCTTGGAACAGTTTACCCAGATCCTACCCCTGGGAGGGAGGGCCTGGGTACGACGGCATCGCCCGGCCACCCTACCCGCAGCGGTAGCCTTGATGGAGGACTACCTATCAGCCGAGGGGGCGGAGGCTCCACCCCGAGCGGCCGGGAACCTTGGTCGCAAGGGCGGGGCAGAGAAGGGGAACTTTCGTGGGGCAGGGCCCTCTGAGCCGCTGGCAGGCAACAGCCAGGGGTATCCGCGGCCCCTCAACCCCGAGCCCCGACATAAGCTGCAACAGATGACGACTCGGAGGGAGCAACCGCCCCCCGAGCGGGCAAGCCCCATCAGAAGAGGCCCAGGCCCGGCCGAAGCCCGAGAAAGGTGCTGGGGCTGCGGTCAGGAAGGACACTTTCGGCGAGAGTGCCCTTTTATGGACTGCAGTTACGGGCAAGCCTGGATGGCCGGACGAAGGGCTCGGAAGGGAGGGGCAGGAAAGTTGATAGTCCCTGTCCGGGTCGAAGGGAACCCTGCAGACGCCCTTGTAGACTCGGGGTGTAGTCAGACCCTAATACGAGAGGGGCTGGTCCCGAACCTTAATCTCTCGGGACCCCCGATCTACCTACAATGTGTGCATGGGGACATCCACCAGTATCCCACGGCCTGGGTTAACATGGGAGTAGGCTGCCGAGAGGAGGGTCTCCGGGTAGGGGTGGCCCCCAGGCTGGCCTACCCGGTGGTGTTGGGACAGGATTGGCCCGGCTTCGGAGAGGTCCTCCTGAGATATCAGCCGCCCAAGCCCCGACCAGACAGGACTATAGTACCTAGAACGGAGCTGCTCAGGCACAGGCCAAGGGATGACCCCGGCGAGGGGACCTCCTTGACTGCGGAGACACCCGGGAATCATCTGGGAGACAGGCCCCGTTCGGTGGAGGACGCCCAAGGGGAATTAGAGCGTGACGGGGACTTCTTACAGGAGCAACGGGAAGACCCAACCCTAAGTAGAGCCTGGGAGCAAGCCACCAGCCCTGCTACTGAGGGGGATGGGACGCTGCGGACTCTGCAAGGCCCCCGCTTTGAGGTATGGCAGGACCGCCTGTACCGCGTAGTGCAGGAGCCTCAGACCCAGGAGACGTTCTGCCAGCTGTTGGTTCCCCGTCGACTCCAGCCCGGTCTCCTCCACCTAGCCCACGCGAACCCTTGGGCAGGACACCTGGGGCGTGAGAAGACCCTACAGAGAGTAGCTCGCCGGTTCTTCTGGCCCGGTATCCACCGAGAAGTGGCAGACTTCTGTGCCTCGTGCCCAGAATGCCAGCGAGCCGGACTGAAAGGTGTAGCCCGGGCACCCCTGGTACCCATGCCAATCGTGGGGGTGCCCTTTGAGCGGATCGGAATGGACCTCGTCGGACCCCTGGAACGAAGTAAGACAGGGAATCGCTTTATATTAGTAGTCGTGGACTATGCAACGCGCTACCCCGAAGCCGTTCCCCTAAAGACAGCGACGGCCCAGGCCATCGCAAACGAATTAGTAAAGATTTTCGCCCGGGTTGGGATACCCGGAGAAATTTTGAAGGATCAGGGCACTAACGTGTCCTCCAAGTTAATAGCCGAACTATGTCGCCTCCTCCAGATACGGACCCTTCGGACCTTGGTGTACCATCCGCAGACCGACGGCCTAGTAGAACGGTTCAATGGTACGCTAAAGGCCATGCTACGGAGGTTTGTAGATGAGGACCCCTCGCATTGGGATGCCCTACTGCCGGCCCTGTTATTCGCGATAAGAGAGGTACCCCAGGCCTCAACGGGGTTCTCGCCTTTCGAGCTCCTATACGGCAGACAGCTCAGGGGGATACTGGACCTCTTGAAGGAGGAGTGGGGAAACTCAGGAAACGAGGGTCCTTGGAACCACACAATATGTGCTGCACCTCCGGGAGCGACTCCAGACGTTAGGGGCCTTCGCCCGGGAAAACCTGGAAAGGGCCCAGGCATGCCAGGAGCGCCTCTATAATCGTGGGGCTAGAGGGAGGAAATTCAGCCCTGGCGATCGGGTGTTACTCTTACTGCCCTCTGCGGAGTCGAAGCTCCTAGCCAAATGGCAGGGTCCCTATGAAGTAATCCGACGAGTGGGGCCGGTCGATTACGAGGTCAGACTACCTGGACGACGTAAGGAGACTCGTATTTATCATATTAATCTCTTAAAAGCATGGAAAACCCGAGAAGCCCTGTATATTGGCCCGTCCACCCCAGATTCGGAACTTGGACCCCGAGCCGGAGACCTACCCGACCCCGGACCGGCCATGTTGGGGTCAGGCCTCAACCCCAGACAGAGGGGGCAACTACAACGGATGGTGGGGGAGTTTCCAGATGTTTTATCGGCCCGTCCGGGCCGGACAACTCTAATGAGTCACCATATCGCAACCGACCCCGGGAAGAGGGTGACGGACAACCACCGGCCGCTACCCAAGAAAATGTGGGATACAGTTCGAGAGGTAGAGATGATGTTAGAGATGGGAGTGATAGAGGAATCGATGAGCGAGTGGCGAAGCCCTATCGTCCTAGTTCCGAAACCGGACGGGACGACCCGGTTTTGCATCGACTTCCGGAAGGTTAACGCTATCTCCCGTTTCGATGCATACCCGATGCCGAGAGTAGATGAACTGTTGGAGCCCCTCGGGGGAGCCCGGTATCTGTCAACCATAGACCTAACTAAGGGATATTGGCAGATCCCCCTTACACCAAACTCCCGTGCGAAGACGGCCTTCCCCACGCCTTTCGGCCTCTTCCAGTTCATAAACATGCCGTTCAGGTTACACGGAGCGGCGGCCACGTTCCAGCGCTTGATGAACAAGGTCCTCCAACCCCACGAACAACAGGCAGCGGCTTATATAGACGATATCGTGGTTTACAGCCTCGACTGGAAGAGCCACCTACACCACCTGGCAGAGGTGTTACAGGCCCTCAGAGCGGCCGGCCTAACGGCTAACCCGGCGAAATGCCACTTAGGCCAACAAGAAGTAACCTATCTGGGATACACGGTAGGAGGGGGGAAACTAACGCCCCTGGTGAACAAGGTACAAGCCCACAGAGACGTACCCGTCCCCACGACGAAGAAGCAAGTAGGTCAGTTTCTAGGACTAGCTGGGTACTATCGCCGCTTCGTGCCGGATTTCGCAACTATAGCCGCCCCATTGTCAGACCTGACGAAGAACTCCCAACCTCGACAGGTACAGTGGTCTGAAGAATGTGAGCGAGCCTTCAACGCACTAAAGGAACGGCTCACTCAAGAACCAGTCCTACGACATCCCGACTTCACAAAGGAGTTTGTACTTCAAACAGACGCCTCTGAAGTCGGTCTGGGTGCGGTGCTCTCCCAAGAAGTGGACGGGGAGGAACACCCAGTACTATATTTAAGTCGTAAACTATTCCCCCGGGAGAAACAGTTTTTGATGATAGAGAAAGAAGCCCTAGCAGTACGGTGGGCTATCGACGCCCTACATTACTACCTGCTGGGGAATAGTTTTAAATTAATCACAGACCACGCCCCTTTGCGATGGATCCACAACATGAAGGACACGAACGCTAGAATTATGCGGTGGTACCTCGCGCTCCAGCCTTACGACTTCCAGGTGTTCCACCGCCCGGGTAAGGCACATACTAACGCCGATTTCTTCTCCAGGCTAGGGGAGGAGGGCGGAGAAACGGACCAAGATGGGGGATACTTAGTGCAGGGGGAGGTTTGTGAGGGGGCAGCCAATGCCCATTCTAACTGGCGAGGCACCAGACAGTTGGCCCTGACGGCAGAGGGTTTGTCACGCTCGTACAGGGTATGTCCCAAATGCACAGCGAGTGCGAAAAGAGGGAACATACCCCAGCTTAGGCAGGCGGCCGTGGGAGAAGACCCCATGCGGGAAGCCCCGGTGGAGGACCAGCCCGCACTCCTGGAGCCGCCGAGAACGGCGACTTCTCCAGACCGAGAGGGAGCCTCACTGTGGGAGGGACCAACAGAGGCAGCAGACCACGAGACCCGTGGAGAATCGGGAGACCTGTGGGACACCCCAGAGTCCGAACTGACAGGAAGCCGGCTAAGGGACTTGACGGACTGGTACGTCGGACCCGGTAAGCCTCAGCGTGTTTCGGTTGGACCCCCCTGCTGAGACGCTGACTAAGCCATATTGCCCTGTGACCAGGGCTGATTTCCGGGACTTTGAACCTGTGGGTCGCGGTACCCTAGGACGGGGGCTAATTTCCTAGACTGTGGGCCGGTAAACAGAGCCACCGTGAGACAAAGGCTAAGTTCCGAGCTCTAGGCCAGTGGGCCCGTTAGGACAACCCCCCCCCCC
>NW_020674758.1:0-3831 GCF_002925995.2 Terrapene triunguis
TGTGTGTGTGTGTGTGTGTGTCTAAAAAGCATATGCTAACTGTGGTATTCTCAATAAATGCTGTGTATTTACCTTCCTCTATAAAGATCCCGTGTGCTTTGTATAAGCATAACATTTTTGGTGGAGAATTGCGAAAGGGGGAAGAGTATATGCGCTGCAATTATTGACAATACTGCTAAGTGATCAATCATTCAGGTGTGCACACCCCCGGTCATAGAGATACCGGGCAGTAAAAAGGGAACCAGGTGTGGTTAATATTGTATTCACTGTTGGTATTTTATGAATTGAGAATTTGTTATGATTAAAGGTATACACACCCTTGGTCGTAGCAGGGCTAAGAGACAGGAGAGAGGTTTAGCATCCCTCTCTCCACCCCAGACTGCTGGGGGGGAAATAATTGGAGGTGGGTATACCCCCGGTCGTAGAGGTGCCGGGCAATAGGGGGAGGATTAGAGTCCTCGCTCCGACCCGTCTGTCGGGGAAAACTAGAAAAATAACTATAGGTGCATACATCCTCGGCCTTAGCATGACTGAGCATAAGGGGAGAACTTAAGGTTTCTCATTCTGCCCCTGGGAGGGGTTTTTAGTTTTGGTGTATGAACCCTCGGTGGTAGAAGGCCGAGCAATACAGAGGGAAGCTTAGCGTCTCTCCCTCTGGCCCAGAGTGGGTTAAAATCATAAGTCCCGGCACTGGCACGGGCAACAGGGTAAAGAAAGGAATTTGTAAGCCCTGGCACTGGCACGGGCAAACATAAGATACAGATCTTGTTCTGTTAAACCAAACTCTGAAGGATATAGGAGTTTGGGCAGTGTATTTTTTGTAAGTAATATTGTGGTAATTTCACAATTTTGAAGGAAATGTTTAAGGAACAGGACCAGGAAGGGTGGAGGCTAGTTGGAAAACCCACCCTCCTTGCTAAATTGGTAGTGGAACAAGGCTTGTGCCCATGGAAAGGAACTGTTTATTGGAAAAAGCAGGATTGGGCCCAGGCAAGCAACAGATAGAGAAACTGGAAAACAGGTTGGAAGCCCTAAGGGCATAGTGGCAGAAAAGAGTAAGTAAGTACAGGCATGGGGAATTCAGATGCTGGGACAATACTTGGAATGGTAAAATCTGAGTTGATAAAGGTGTCATTTTGGGAGATAAACAAGTGATTTAAGGAAAGAGAGTGAAAAGTTAACTCTATAGAGGCTGAAGAGAATTAAGCAGTTAAACTTTGTGAAAATGTTGAAAAGGACCATGTTAAAGAGAAAAAGAATTCTTGGTTTCTTTACAGCCATTCTGAAGGAAAAATGGGCCCTTTTCCCAAAGGAATGTCTGTAAATAATCCAGGTAAAAAGACAATCTGATTGAAATCATTTGACTATGGACAATTGAGTCAAATTTGCTAAAAGAACATAAGGGGGTTCTATTGGAACTTAACTGACCCAAATATATACAAAGGGAATGTAATCTATGTACAGCTGTGTAAAAACAGAGCAGTGTAAAAGGAATGTTAAGGAAAAGAAAACGTGTATGTATCTATAAAATATGTGAGGTTCTAAGAACCTAAATCAACATACCTGGTTTGTAAAACTCCTGTTTTGTAGGTTTAAGATAAATTGGTTTTGTTTTGTTTTTAATGCCACTAAAAATCCATTTGACTCTTTAATTCAAAGTTGCAAACCTGACAGACCTTTTTGCTGGACACAGGGCTCCAAAGGAGCCACAATAGATTGTGTTTTCTTTTTCAGATCTCTGTGTGTTTTGGATGCAAGAGTTAAAAGTAATCAGAACTCTGGTAAAAGTTAATTGTGTCTGCTGATGGCTTTGAATCCAAAAGCCAAGCCTGTGTTGATGCAAATTACCTAACTGATAAAGGAAGGAGAGAACTACCAGCACAAAGAAGTTGCAGATAAAGAACATACCTGGTCAGCAAACAAATTGTCTAAATAAAAGGCATGGTATAACAAGATACCTTTAATTGAAATAAATTTAATGTTAATAAGTACCCCGTAACAATGTATAGTGTGTAAGATTTTTGAAAAAAAAAAATCCTTTATGGCAATGATGCTTCTCAGCTATTACCTGTGAACAAACTTAAAGCTTAACACAGCAGGAAAGACACTGTAAACTTGGTCTGCTGTAGAGGAGAAACTGAGGTACACCACCTCATGGATTTAATGACTGAACAGTGGGATAATTTCCCCATAATTCTTAAAAGATAGAAGCCATTGAAACCTGGCCTGCCTATAGAACAAAAATACAGGAAAATATGGAGGTAATTCCTCTTGTTTTGCCTGCAATCAGCAAGGGTATTTGTAAAAGGAAGAAATATTTTAAGCAATAATCAATGCCACCCCAAAAGGGGTAGAAAAATGTTATTTTTGTCTTTCAGAAAATCAGAAAAAGTTGATACCAGCTACAGGACAACCTAATACAGAAACAAATAAAAGTGAAAAAACCATACTGCTATAGCTATGGAATATACTGAAATGCAGATACTTGCTTTGTCCACCTTGAAACACAAAATGTTTTGGGTAATATCAGGAAACACTAAGGTTTTGATACACTTGTTAAAGCAAAAAAAAAAAAAAGATCATTGTTTGATACCTATCAATATAAATGAATGCAGTATGTCTCCAGTACGGTGAGACTAAATTTGTTAAGTGGAAAAATTGTTAAAATTGCACACCAACAGGCTCTGGAAGCAAAGATATGGAAAGTTAGCCCACTCCCCATATTGCACATGGGCTAATTCTGGCTGCCTCAGGCCTCGAGCCAGTGGGCTGGGGAGGGAGAAAAACTATTGGACACTAGAGGTTGTACCAAGTGAACTCCTCAAAAGTGGGTATGCTTATCCATGCCTGTTGCTCCAAAGTCCTGCAGTAAAGACATTTCACTAAAATCCTGTATATGGAATAAAATGGATAATAAGACCAAAGTACTGTATAATGGGCAGTGTGTATGTGTTAATTCTTGGAAAAAAGTGTTTTAAAAGAACGGAAGTGTTAGCCACCTTCCAATAGACAAATGTAAATGTAATGTAAGTACTGTGTTTACCAATAATCACATTTACTATTTGCCACAACCAAAAAAGTCTCAGCTTACTGTAAGCACTGATTTAGCTGAGTTCTCTCTCAATCTTGGCATTGAATGGCAGAAAGTTACCAATCATCTGTTAAAAGGTAAAAAGGTAACATAGTTCCAAGAAAAAACAAAAAGGCAATGTGGGAAACCGAACCATTCATATAATACATGCAAATGGAAACATGTTAAGCATTGCCACTGCAGAAAGACATAACAGCTTACCATTGGTATGACATATTTTCTGGATGGTCTCCCACAACTACTGGCATACTAATGTTACTAACCCTAATTGTTTTTGGTTTTAAATTATATGTGTTTAATTAAAATGTTTGGAATGTGCTGTGGGATAAAACAAATGTATGCAAAGCTAAAACTACAGGCCCAAATCACCTCCCAGTATTTTCTATTATGCGGACTAAATAAGAAGTGACACTGGCGATTAATAATCTTAGTGTCAAAAGGGGGATATGTAGGAGCTGGATTTTATAATGTACTATGAGAATTAATGTATGATTTGATTTCATCTTGTCAGCCACCCTTTTTGAATAGCAGAAAGGAATGACAGACCAGAACAATCCTTATGACTAATTATGGTCATCCTTTTGTTTTAGAATAAGTTATAAAGCTACTATGGTTTCCTATATGTATTACAAATTAGGAAGTAAGAGACAGGATTCTCTATTGTGTCTATGTTAAGTAGATTAGAGGAACATTGAAGGCCTGGGTCTCAATGTAAATTGTCTTGGTTATTGATTGTAAAA
>NW_020674758.1:3841-7672 GCF_002925995.2 Terrapene triunguis
TGTGTGTGTGTGTGTGTGTGTCTAAAAAGCATATGCTAACTGTGGTATTCTCAATAAATGCTGTGTATTTACCTTCCTCTATAAAGATCCCGTGTGCTTTGTATAAGCATAACATTTTTGGTGGAGAATTGCGAAAGGGGGAAGAGTATATGCGCTGCAATTATTGACAATACTGCTAAGTGATCAATCATTCAGGTGTGCACACCCCCGGTCATAGAGATACCGGGCAGTAAAAAGGGAACCAGGTGTGGTTAATATTGTATTCACTGTTGGTATTTTATGAATTGAGAATTTGTTATGATTAAAGGTATACACACCCTTGGTCGTAGCAGGGCTAAGAGACAGGAGAGAGGTTTAGCATCCCTCTCTCCACCCCAGACTGCTGGGGGGGAAATAATTGGAGGTGGGTATACCCCCGGTCGTAGAGGTGCCGGGCAATAGGGGGAGGATTAGAGTCCTCGCTCCGACCCGTCTGTCGGGGAAAACTAGAAAAATAACTATAGGTGCATACATCCTCGGCCTTAGCATGACTGAGCATAAGGGGAGAACTTAAGGTTTCTCATTCTGCCCCTGGGAGGGGTTTTTAGTTTTGGTGTATGAACCCTCGGTGGTAGAAGGCCGAGCAATACAGAGGGAAGCTTAGCGTCTCTCCCTCTGGCCCAGAGTGGGTTAAAATCATAAGTCCCGGCACTGGCACGGGCAACAGGGTAAAGAAAGGAATTTGTAAGCCCTGGCACTGGCACGGGCAAACATAAGATACAGATCTTGTTCTGTTAAACCAAACTCTGAAGGATATAGGAGTTTGGGCAGTGTATTTTTTGTAAGTAATATTGTGGTAATTTCACAATTTTGAAGGAAATGTTTAAGGAACAGGACCAGGAAGGGTGGAGGCTAGTTGGAAAACCCACCCTCCTTGCTAAATTGGTAGTGGAACAAGGCTTGTGCCCATGGAAAGGAACTGTTTATTGGAAAAAGCAGGATTGGGCCCAGGCAAGCAACAGATAGAGAAACTGGAAAACAGGTTGGAAGCCCTAAGGGCATAGTGGCAGAAAAGAGTAAGTAAGTACAGGCATGGGGAATTCAGATGCTGGGACAATACTTGGAATGGTAAAATCTGAGTTGATAAAGGTGTCATTTTGGGAGATAAACAAGTGATTTAAGGAAAGAGAGTGAAAAGTTAACTCTATAGAGGCTGAAGAGAATTAAGCAGTTAAACTTTGTGAAAATGTTGAAAAGGACCATGTTAAAGAGAAAAAGAATTCTTGGTTTCTTTACAGCCATTCTGAAGGAAAAATGGGCCCTTTTCCCAAAGGAATGTCTGTAAATAATCCAGGTAAAAAGACAATCTGATTGAAATCATTTGACTATGGACAATTGAGTCAAATTTGCTAAAAGAACATAAGGGGGTTCTATTGGAACTTAACTGACCCAAATATATACAAAGGGAATGTAATCTATGTACAGCTGTGTAAAAACAGAGCAGTGTAAAAGGAATGTTAAGGAAAAGAAAACGTGTATGTATCTATAAAATATGTGAGGTTCTAAGAACCTAAATCAACATACCTGGTTTGTAAAACTCCTGTTTTGTAGGTTTAAGATAAATTGGTTTTGTTTTGTTTTTAATGCCACTAAAAATCCATTTGACTCTTTAATTCAAAGTTGCAAACCTGACAGACCTTTTTGCTGGACACAGGGCTCCAAAGGAGCCACAATAGATTGTGTTTTCTTTTTCAGATCTCTGTGTGTTTTGGATGCAAGAGTTAAAAGTAATCAGAACTCTGGTAAAAGTTAATTGTGTCTGCTGATGGCTTTGAATCCAAAAGCCAAGCCTGTGTTGATGCAAATTACCTAACTGATAAAGGAAGGAGAGAACTACCAGCACAAAGAAGTTGCAGATAAAGAACATACCTGGTCAGCAAACAAATTGTCTAAATAAAAGGCATGGTATAACAAGATACCTTTAATTGAAATAAATTTAATGTTAATAAGTACCCCGTAACAATGTATAGTGTGTAAGATTTTTGAAAAAAAAAAATCCTTTATGGCAATGATGCTTCTCAGCTATTACCTGTGAACAAACTTAAAGCTTAACACAGCAGGAAAGACACTGTAAACTTGGTCTGCTGTAGAGGAGAAACTGAGGTACACCACCTCATGGATTTAATGACTGAACAGTGGGATAATTTCCCCATAATTCTTAAAAGATAGAAGCCATTGAAACCTGGCCTGCCTATAGAACAAAAATACAGGAAAATATGGAGGTAATTCCTCTTGTTTTGCCTGCAATCAGCAAGGGTATTTGTAAAAGGAAGAAATATTTTAAGCAATAATCAATGCCACCCCAAAAGGGGTAGAAAAATGTTATTTTTGTCTTTCAGAAAATCAGAAAAAGTTGATACCAGCTACAGGACAACCTAATACAGAAACAAATAAAAGTGAAAAAACCATACTGCTATAGCTATGGAATATACTGAAATGCAGATACTTGCTTTGTCCACCTTGAAACACAAAATGTTTTGGGTAATATCAGGAAACACTAAGGTTTTGATACACTTGTTAAAGCAAAAAAAAAAAAAAGATCATTGTTTGATACCTATCAATATAAATGAATGCAGTATGTCTCCAGTACGGTGAGACTAAATTTGTTAAGTGGAAAAATTGTTAAAATTGCACACCAACAGGCTCTGGAAGCAAAGATATGGAAAGTTAGCCCACTCCCCATATTGCACATGGGCTAATTCTGGCTGCCTCAGGCCTCGAGCCAGTGGGCTGGGGAGGGAGAAAAACTATTGGACACTAGAGGTTGTACCAAGTGAACTCCTCAAAAGTGGGTATGCTTATCCATGCCTGTTGCTCCAAAGTCCTGCAGTAAAGACATTTCACTAAAATCCTGTATATGGAATAAAATGGATAATAAGACCAAAGTACTGTATAATGGGCAGTGTGTATGTGTTAATTCTTGGAAAAAAGTGTTTTAAAAGAACGGAAGTGTTAGCCACCTTCCAATAGACAAATGTAAATGTAATGTAAGTACTGTGTTTACCAATAATCACATTTACTATTTGCCACAACCAAAAAAGTCTCAGCTTACTGTAAGCACTGATTTAGCTGAGTTCTCTCTCAATCTTGGCATTGAATGGCAGAAAGTTACCAATCATCTGTTAAAAGGTAAAAAGGTAACATAGTTCCAAGAAAAAACAAAAAGGCAATGTGGGAAACCGAACCATTCATATAATACATGCAAATGGAAACATGTTAAGCATTGCCACTGCAGAAAGACATAACAGCTTACCATTGGTATGACATATTTTCTGGATGGTCTCCCACAACTACTGGCATACTAATGTTACTAACCCTAATTGTTTTTGGTTTTAAATTATATGTGTTTAATTAAAATGTTTGGAATGTGCTGTGGGATAAAACAAATGTATGCAAAGCTAAAACTACAGGCCCAAATCACCTCCCAGTATTTTCTATTATGCGGACTAAATAAGAAGTGACACTGGCGATTAATAATCTTAGTGTCAAAAGGGGGATATGTAGGAGCTGGATTTTATAATGTACTATGAGAATTAATGTATGATTTGATTTCATCTTGTCAGCCACCCTTTTTGAATAGCAGAAAGGAATGACAGACCAGAACAATCCTTATGACTAATTATGGTCATCCTTTTGTTTTAGAATAAGTTATAAAGCTACTATGGTTTCCTATATGTATTACAAATTAGGAAGTAAGAGACAGGATTCTCTATTGTGTCTATGTTAAGTAGATTAGAGGAACATTGAAGGCCTGGGTCTCAATGTAAATTGTCTTGGTTATTGATTGTAAAA
>NW_020674759.1:0-674 GCF_002925995.2 Terrapene triunguis
CCCCCCCCCAAAGATTGAACTCAAAAGCCTGGGTTTAGCAGGAGGGAGGGGGGAAGCAAATGAATGGAGAATAAATCTATTTTTTACATCTTAAGACGACGGCGCAGCATGACTGATAGCCCTTGGCATTTTCTGGGTGCTTGGCAGCAAATACTGGGCGCTTGGCAGTAAGCCTTCAGGTCTATTGCACCATCTGATACCCACTGCAGTACGACAACGATGGATACCAATCGTAATATGCTATCTTCTGCCCAAAAGGCAAGGGGTTGCTGCTGTGTAGCAATCTAGCCCCACGTCTGCCAGCCCCATGTCTGCCAGCACCCAGATCACCATCGGCCTCTTCTGGGTGCTTAGCAGACAATACTGGGCACTTGGCAGAAAATAGCATACTATGACTGATAACCATCATTGTCTGCCCGGGTGCCCATGATCGACAGCCACTGCAGTACGACGACGACGGCTACCAGTCATAATAAACCATCTTCTACCAAAAGGCAAGGGGCTGGTGCAATGCAGCACCACGGCTGCCAGCCCCACAGCTGCCTGCACCCAGATCGCCAATGAAGGCTACCAGTCATGCTGCACCGTCTACCGCCAAAAGGCAGTAAGCTGCTGCTGCTGTTTAGCAATGCAGTCCCACGTTTGCCGGCACCCGGAAGAGATATGGTGACGGT
>NW_020674759.1:684-1358 GCF_002925995.2 Terrapene triunguis
CCCCCCCCCAAAGATTGAACTCAAAAGCCTGGGTTTAGCAGGAGGGAGGGGGGAAGCAAATGAATGGAGAATAAATCTATTTTTTACATCTTAAGACGACGGCGCAGCATGACTGATAGCCCTTGGCATTTTCTGGGTGCTTGGCAGCAAATACTGGGCGCTTGGCAGTAAGCCTTCAGGTCTATTGCACCATCTGATACCCACTGCAGTACGACAACGATGGATACCAATCGTAATATGCTATCTTCTGCCCAAAAGGCAAGGGGTTGCTGCTGTGTAGCAATCTAGCCCCACGTCTGCCAGCCCCATGTCTGCCAGCACCCAGATCACCATCGGCCTCTTCTGGGTGCTTAGCAGACAATACTGGGCACTTGGCAGAAAATAGCATACTATGACTGATAACCATCATTGTCTGCCCGGGTGCCCATGATCGACAGCCACTGCAGTACGACGACGACGGCTACCAGTCATAATAAACCATCTTCTACCAAAAGGCAAGGGGCTGGTGCAATGCAGCACCACGGCTGCCAGCCCCACAGCTGCCTGCACCCAGATCGCCAATGAAGGCTACCAGTCATGCTGCACCGTCTACCGCCAAAAGGCAGTAAGCTGCTGCTGCTGTTTAGCAATGCAGTCCCACGTTTGCCGGCACCCGGAAGAGATATGGTGACGGT
>NW_020674760.1:0-4728 GCF_002925995.2 Terrapene triunguis
CTCTTGTGCACGTGAACACCAGCTGCAAGGGTGATGATCAAATCAGCCAAATAAGTTTCCCAAACACAGACGCTGGGTTGAAGGTCACTCCTGCCTCGTTGCCATGGGAGCAGTTTGCCGCACCTGTGGGCTGGCGATTCGGGAGCTATGCATTCCTACATCCCCCCCTGTTTTATTTTATATGCGGTGTTTAAACAAAGCACTCTCGCAGGGTAACATACACAATGTCACTAGATTGGGTATACACTAAACAAAGCAGCAAAGTAAAACACCAAAAATCAAAACTAAGACCCCATACTATAAGAGGGTCTTTATCCACCCTAAGGGTGGCTATAACTAGATATAATTCCACCAAGGAGGGGAAACGTCTTGGCGGACAACTTAAACATAACATTTCAGCATATCAATTTGCTATTACATGCAATTACTATTATCAGTAAGCTTAAAACAGCACATTTCTTTCACTGTCTCACACCCCAGATGTTGCTGGGTGGTTTGCAGACAGGAACAAGGCAAGTACTTAACAGACCTTGCATTTCCGGGGCAACGGCCAGGCAGAAATCAGATTGATTTAATACTTCTGCCAGGTGGACCCAGATGTTAAACTGCAGCCGCTGCTCCATCTGGGGTTCACCTTGGCAGCCAGGGGCCAACAGGAAACTCCCCAATACACACAAAATAAGGAGTGAATTAGCATTAAGGCAAGCTAACAATGTCACAAGGTAATTTTCTGCGGTAGGTTCCAGCTGCTGCTGCACTCGCAGCTGCTCGGCCTGCAATGAGAGGGCTTTAACCTGTCCCCAGGTTATGCGCTGCGGGGGCTCCCGCGGGGGGCGCTGGCGAGGGCGCTCGGGATCCTGGAGATGCAGGTTGAACTGCGGAATGGGGTTCGACAGTCCCTGGTGCCAGGCCATCGCCGTGCCACGGGCGGACGTTACGCGCCGGGACCCACAACGGACCTGTAGGAAGAGAAACGGCAGCATGCCCCCGTCCCCACATTATAAGGGGTACTGGGCCATGCCACTGAGGATCCGGGGCCTTGCGATATCTAACAAGGGGGCGGGGCAAGGCCTGGTGGCTGCGAAAATGACGTTCTGCCGCAGAGTAATTGTCGGTCAAATTCAAATGATTCAGGGTAAAGAGCACTGCAGCCAGCCATTCCTGGCGGGGAGGAAGGCCTACTGGAATCCCCCCTTTCTGTTTTTGGCGGGCCAGTGCCTGTTTGAGCGTACGGTTGGCCCGTTCCACAATGGCCTGGCCTGTGGGGTTATACGGGATACCAAACGTGTGGACGACGTCCCACGTGGTACAGAAGGAGGCAAAGGCCGAGCTACAGTAGGCGGGGCCGTTGTCGGTCTTAAGATGGGACGGGTGACCCATGATTGCCATAGCGCGAATCATGTGATTAATAACATGACGAGAGGCCTCACCCTTCTGGGGGGTGACCCACACATAATGGGAAAAGGTATCTACACACACTTGAAGATACTGCCAGGGGGCAAAAGGAGGAAAGTGTGTAACATCCATTTGCCAAAGCTGATTGGCCGAGGTTCCACGAGGGTTGACCCCTACCTCCGGGCTATTGGAGAGAGAAGCACAAAGGTCACACTGGCGAACAATGGCTTGCGCCTGATGCAATGGGAGAGCGAACTGCTTGGCAAGGGCCTTGGCGGACTGATGAAAAAAGGCGTGGCTTTCAATTGGGGAGGAAAAAATCGAGGCCACCGATTTGACCGCCTGGTCGGCCACCGCGTTACCTTCCGTCAATAGGCCCGGTAGTGTGGTGTGACTACGAATATGTGCCACGAAAAGTGGGCTAGAGCGGGAGGAAAGAAGCTGTTGCAGGGTAAGAAAAAGGGCCAACAGATTGTCATCACAGGAGGGCGACACATAGGAACCTGGAAGAGACTTAAGAACATTAGTAACATAAAGACTGTCAGTAATAAGATTAAAAGGGTCATCCTGGAAGCATCGGCAGGCCAGGATGACAGCGGCCAATTCTGCGCGCTGGGGGGAATGCTGAGGCAAGGTAAAGCGGACTTGCCAAGTGCCCTGCGCCTGCCAGCTGACCGCACCCCGCGTCGGGCCGCCGTCCGTGAAGAGGGTAAGTGCATCCTCAATGGGGACGGTTGACAAAGACGGCCGGAGGTGAAGGTAACGTTGTTGTAGGAGTGAGAGACGGGGGTCAGGGGGAATGTGATATTTAATTTCCCCGACATAGTCAGCAAGAGACAATTGGAGGGTGGCACTGCAAGAGACAGCGCGTTCCCAGTCTTTAGCCAGAATAGGGACAATAATGGCAACGGGGTCCCAACCCAAGAGGGTGCGGGATCGTTCTCGCACTTTAAAAATCAGCTCTGCGGCCTGTTGAGGGAGTGTCTGAATAGTATGCGGAGGGGAGTGGGTCAAATAAATCCATTCAATTAAACGAAGACGCGCTGCCGCCCCCTCCTGGGCGAGGACAGCTGTCGGTTGTGAAAGTGTGGGAAGCAAAATGGCAAAAAGGGGCTGTTCCCTTTCTCGGCGGTCGACCCACACTTGGGCCAAGGTCCGGTTAATGAGGGTGACCGCTTGGCGCTGTTCCTGGGAAACGGGAATAATATCTCCGGGGAGGCGGCCCTGCCGAAGGCCAGAAAAAAGAGGGGACAGCATGGAGGTAGTCAGAGGGCAAAAAGGACGAATCCAATTAAGGGACCCTAATAACTGTTGGAGCTGCACAAACGTAAGAGGGTTGGGCAATACCAACTCGGGACAAACTGGACGGGCATATGACTGGAACATACGGTGACCAAGATACAAAAAGGGTGGCTGACGCTGGATCTTGTCCGGTGCCACAACCAGGCCACACGCCGCAAGCTGGTGGCACAGTTCGTCCAGCCAGTCATCAGGGAGGACGGGGTGAGCCACCAGGATATCATCCATATAGTGGTAAATTAAGGCATCTGGGTGTGCTGCGCGGAAGGGCCGTAAGGCCTGCGCAACAAAGTGCTGACACAAGGTGGGGCTATTCAACATGCCTTGAGGGAGCACATTCCACTGATAGTGTGGAGTGGGCTGGGAATGATTCAAAACCGGAACAGTGAAGGCAAAACGCGCCCGGTCCTCAGGGTGCAGGGGGATGGTAAAAAAACAATCTTTTAAATCTATTACAAATAACCGGTAATCACAGGGGATAAGGTTGGGATTGGGGGTACCACACTGCAGGGGACCCATAAGCTGTATAATTTTGTTAATGGCGCGAAGGTCCTGCAGGAAGCGCCACTTGCCAGATTTCTTTTTAATTACAAACACGGGGGTATTAAAGGGGTTAGTGGACTCCTCCAAATGTCCTGCCTGCAGCTGGTCATTAACCAAGTGCTGGAGGGCCTCCAGCTTTTCCAGAGGAAGCGGCCACTGCGCAACCCATACAGGCTCGTCAGTGAGCCAACGGAGGGGGAGGGCCATACGCCTAATCATCAATATGGATGGTGGCAGTAAACTGTGTTAATAAATCACGGCCCCACCCCCCAGGGGCCCGGCACTCCCGCCAAAAATGCCCGGGCTGCGCTGCGGCGGTGAGAGCGCCGAATCCTAACCACTAGACCACCAGGGATAAGCTGCCCGGGGCGTGCCCACCGCCTGCTCAGGGATGCTCGAAAACTGCCCCGTGCCATACAACTGCTCAGCGAGATAGGCCCCCCCCACCCTGTGCTGCCGCTGCAAGCGCCTCTCGCTGGTACTCGCTATCCCACACAATGTATTGCGCGGGAGACAGCACCATGCGACACATGTCTTTCCAATCTTGGGGGAGCAAGTGATAACCGTTTGACACACCTTCCATGATCCCCAGGGTGAAAGTGGACCGCACCCCTGTCTCACGAACCGCCTTGCGGAGCTCGCGCAGAACCGAGTAGGGGAGAGCCTCCCAGTCCACTATCTGCCCCCCATTTCCATTATCCCGCCAAGAGACGGGAAACGCCTCGAACCCACAGCTGGATTCCTCGTCGGTCAAGAGACCGGCCTCGCGCGCTCGCCGCACCGCCGCGGCGACAGAGCCCCCCCGCCCGACCGGTAGGCAGGGGGGCGCCGCCACGGGCGGCGGCGCAGGGCGGGTCAGCTGCGGGTAGGAGGGGGGTGGCCCATCACCTGGGGGCAAAAGGGAGACCGGCTTGGGGCCGTCGGGGCCGACCCCCTCCAGCGCCTCCTTACAACGCTGCCAGAGCAGCAGGTGCTGAACTGGGGCACAGGGTTCACTAAACAAGGTGATCCCAATCCGTATCCAATCAGAAAGCTGTAAAGACCCGCAGTCTGGATACCAGGGGCACTGGCGATCTATTTCCCTTAGAAGGTCCTCAATATGAGCGACCGGGACAACGATACATGATTGTTGCCGTATAATCTTTTGTAACTCTCTTGCGTGCTCCTTCTGGGCACTGGAAAGTCCCCCCCCCCATACTCACGAATCAAGGGGCGGCAAACAGCCGCGGGGCGCGCTCGGCGTATCCAGCCGGTGAGTAGAGGGGTATCACGTCGGGGTCACCAGCTGTGGTGACAACACAGGAAAGGAAATAGAGCACCAGGTTTGTGGTAGCTAGAGAGCTTCACAAGCTTCAAGCCAAAGAGCCTCCAGGAAAACTTTTCCTGGGGTTTTTATTTCTCTCCTTACTTTGTTTACAACACTTCTTAGTGGTTACATTCTTGCGCATAGAAAAGGCATGCAGTGTACATCAACATGAGATAACAAACCCA
>NW_020674760.1:4738-9466 GCF_002925995.2 Terrapene triunguis
CTCTTGTGCACGTGAACACCAGCTGCAAGGGTGATGATCAAATCAGCCAAATAAGTTTCCCAAACACAGACGCTGGGTTGAAGGTCACTCCTGCCTCGTTGCCATGGGAGCAGTTTGCCGCACCTGTGGGCTGGCGATTCGGGAGCTATGCATTCCTACATCCCCCCCTGTTTTATTTTATATGCGGTGTTTAAACAAAGCACTCTCGCAGGGTAACATACACAATGTCACTAGATTGGGTATACACTAAACAAAGCAGCAAAGTAAAACACCAAAAATCAAAACTAAGACCCCATACTATAAGAGGGTCTTTATCCACCCTAAGGGTGGCTATAACTAGATATAATTCCACCAAGGAGGGGAAACGTCTTGGCGGACAACTTAAACATAACATTTCAGCATATCAATTTGCTATTACATGCAATTACTATTATCAGTAAGCTTAAAACAGCACATTTCTTTCACTGTCTCACACCCCAGATGTTGCTGGGTGGTTTGCAGACAGGAACAAGGCAAGTACTTAACAGACCTTGCATTTCCGGGGCAACGGCCAGGCAGAAATCAGATTGATTTAATACTTCTGCCAGGTGGACCCAGATGTTAAACTGCAGCCGCTGCTCCATCTGGGGTTCACCTTGGCAGCCAGGGGCCAACAGGAAACTCCCCAATACACACAAAATAAGGAGTGAATTAGCATTAAGGCAAGCTAACAATGTCACAAGGTAATTTTCTGCGGTAGGTTCCAGCTGCTGCTGCACTCGCAGCTGCTCGGCCTGCAATGAGAGGGCTTTAACCTGTCCCCAGGTTATGCGCTGCGGGGGCTCCCGCGGGGGGCGCTGGCGAGGGCGCTCGGGATCCTGGAGATGCAGGTTGAACTGCGGAATGGGGTTCGACAGTCCCTGGTGCCAGGCCATCGCCGTGCCACGGGCGGACGTTACGCGCCGGGACCCACAACGGACCTGTAGGAAGAGAAACGGCAGCATGCCCCCGTCCCCACATTATAAGGGGTACTGGGCCATGCCACTGAGGATCCGGGGCCTTGCGATATCTAACAAGGGGGCGGGGCAAGGCCTGGTGGCTGCGAAAATGACGTTCTGCCGCAGAGTAATTGTCGGTCAAATTCAAATGATTCAGGGTAAAGAGCACTGCAGCCAGCCATTCCTGGCGGGGAGGAAGGCCTACTGGAATCCCCCCTTTCTGTTTTTGGCGGGCCAGTGCCTGTTTGAGCGTACGGTTGGCCCGTTCCACAATGGCCTGGCCTGTGGGGTTATACGGGATACCAAACGTGTGGACGACGTCCCACGTGGTACAGAAGGAGGCAAAGGCCGAGCTACAGTAGGCGGGGCCGTTGTCGGTCTTAAGATGGGACGGGTGACCCATGATTGCCATAGCGCGAATCATGTGATTAATAACATGACGAGAGGCCTCACCCTTCTGGGGGGTGACCCACACATAATGGGAAAAGGTATCTACACACACTTGAAGATACTGCCAGGGGGCAAAAGGAGGAAAGTGTGTAACATCCATTTGCCAAAGCTGATTGGCCGAGGTTCCACGAGGGTTGACCCCTACCTCCGGGCTATTGGAGAGAGAAGCACAAAGGTCACACTGGCGAACAATGGCTTGCGCCTGATGCAATGGGAGAGCGAACTGCTTGGCAAGGGCCTTGGCGGACTGATGAAAAAAGGCGTGGCTTTCAATTGGGGAGGAAAAAATCGAGGCCACCGATTTGACCGCCTGGTCGGCCACCGCGTTACCTTCCGTCAATAGGCCCGGTAGTGTGGTGTGACTACGAATATGTGCCACGAAAAGTGGGCTAGAGCGGGAGGAAAGAAGCTGTTGCAGGGTAAGAAAAAGGGCCAACAGATTGTCATCACAGGAGGGCGACACATAGGAACCTGGAAGAGACTTAAGAACATTAGTAACATAAAGACTGTCAGTAATAAGATTAAAAGGGTCATCCTGGAAGCATCGGCAGGCCAGGATGACAGCGGCCAATTCTGCGCGCTGGGGGGAATGCTGAGGCAAGGTAAAGCGGACTTGCCAAGTGCCCTGCGCCTGCCAGCTGACCGCACCCCGCGTCGGGCCGCCGTCCGTGAAGAGGGTAAGTGCATCCTCAATGGGGACGGTTGACAAAGACGGCCGGAGGTGAAGGTAACGTTGTTGTAGGAGTGAGAGACGGGGGTCAGGGGGAATGTGATATTTAATTTCCCCGACATAGTCAGCAAGAGACAATTGGAGGGTGGCACTGCAAGAGACAGCGCGTTCCCAGTCTTTAGCCAGAATAGGGACAATAATGGCAACGGGGTCCCAACCCAAGAGGGTGCGGGATCGTTCTCGCACTTTAAAAATCAGCTCTGCGGCCTGTTGAGGGAGTGTCTGAATAGTATGCGGAGGGGAGTGGGTCAAATAAATCCATTCAATTAAACGAAGACGCGCTGCCGCCCCCTCCTGGGCGAGGACAGCTGTCGGTTGTGAAAGTGTGGGAAGCAAAATGGCAAAAAGGGGCTGTTCCCTTTCTCGGCGGTCGACCCACACTTGGGCCAAGGTCCGGTTAATGAGGGTGACCGCTTGGCGCTGTTCCTGGGAAACGGGAATAATATCTCCGGGGAGGCGGCCCTGCCGAAGGCCAGAAAAAAGAGGGGACAGCATGGAGGTAGTCAGAGGGCAAAAAGGACGAATCCAATTAAGGGACCCTAATAACTGTTGGAGCTGCACAAACGTAAGAGGGTTGGGCAATACCAACTCGGGACAAACTGGACGGGCATATGACTGGAACATACGGTGACCAAGATACAAAAAGGGTGGCTGACGCTGGATCTTGTCCGGTGCCACAACCAGGCCACACGCCGCAAGCTGGTGGCACAGTTCGTCCAGCCAGTCATCAGGGAGGACGGGGTGAGCCACCAGGATATCATCCATATAGTGGTAAATTAAGGCATCTGGGTGTGCTGCGCGGAAGGGCCGTAAGGCCTGCGCAACAAAGTGCTGACACAAGGTGGGGCTATTCAACATGCCTTGAGGGAGCACATTCCACTGATAGTGTGGAGTGGGCTGGGAATGATTCAAAACCGGAACAGTGAAGGCAAAACGCGCCCGGTCCTCAGGGTGCAGGGGGATGGTAAAAAAACAATCTTTTAAATCTATTACAAATAACCGGTAATCACAGGGGATAAGGTTGGGATTGGGGGTACCACACTGCAGGGGACCCATAAGCTGTATAATTTTGTTAATGGCGCGAAGGTCCTGCAGGAAGCGCCACTTGCCAGATTTCTTTTTAATTACAAACACGGGGGTATTAAAGGGGTTAGTGGACTCCTCCAAATGTCCTGCCTGCAGCTGGTCATTAACCAAGTGCTGGAGGGCCTCCAGCTTTTCCAGAGGAAGCGGCCACTGCGCAACCCATACAGGCTCGTCAGTGAGCCAACGGAGGGGGAGGGCCATACGCCTAATCATCAATATGGATGGTGGCAGTAAACTGTGTTAATAAATCACGGCCCCACCCCCCAGGGGCCCGGCACTCCCGCCAAAAATGCCCGGGCTGCGCTGCGGCGGTGAGAGCGCCGAATCCTAACCACTAGACCACCAGGGATAAGCTGCCCGGGGCGTGCCCACCGCCTGCTCAGGGATGCTCGAAAACTGCCCCGTGCCATACAACTGCTCAGCGAGATAGGCCCCCCCCACCCTGTGCTGCCGCTGCAAGCGCCTCTCGCTGGTACTCGCTATCCCACACAATGTATTGCGCGGGAGACAGCACCATGCGACACATGTCTTTCCAATCTTGGGGGAGCAAGTGATAACCGTTTGACACACCTTCCATGATCCCCAGGGTGAAAGTGGACCGCACCCCTGTCTCACGAACCGCCTTGCGGAGCTCGCGCAGAACCGAGTAGGGGAGAGCCTCCCAGTCCACTATCTGCCCCCCATTTCCATTATCCCGCCAAGAGACGGGAAACGCCTCGAACCCACAGCTGGATTCCTCGTCGGTCAAGAGACCGGCCTCGCGCGCTCGCCGCACCGCCGCGGCGACAGAGCCCCCCCGCCCGACCGGTAGGCAGGGGGGCGCCGCCACGGGCGGCGGCGCAGGGCGGGTCAGCTGCGGGTAGGAGGGGGGTGGCCCATCACCTGGGGGCAAAAGGGAGACCGGCTTGGGGCCGTCGGGGCCGACCCCCTCCAGCGCCTCCTTACAACGCTGCCAGAGCAGCAGGTGCTGAACTGGGGCACAGGGTTCACTAAACAAGGTGATCCCAATCCGTATCCAATCAGAAAGCTGTAAAGACCCGCAGTCTGGATACCAGGGGCACTGGCGATCTATTTCCCTTAGAAGGTCCTCAATATGAGCGACCGGGACAACGATACATGATTGTTGCCGTATAATCTTTTGTAACTCTCTTGCGTGCTCCTTCTGGGCACTGGAAAGTCCCCCCCCCCATACTCACGAATCAAGGGGCGGCAAACAGCCGCGGGGCGCGCTCGGCGTATCCAGCCGGTGAGTAGAGGGGTATCACGTCGGGGTCACCAGCTGTGGTGACAACACAGGAAAGGAAATAGAGCACCAGGTTTGTGGTAGCTAGAGAGCTTCACAAGCTTCAAGCCAAAGAGCCTCCAGGAAAACTTTTCCTGGGGTTTTTATTTCTCTCCTTACTTTGTTTACAACACTTCTTAGTGGTTACATTCTTGCGCATAGAAAAGGCATGCAGTGTACATCAACATGAGATAACAAACCCA
>NW_020674761.1:0-4571 GCF_002925995.2 Terrapene triunguis
ATAACGACCGGCAAACGTAGAAACTCTGTTTGAAACACGTGAGCTGAGAGAGAGGCTTCGAGGTGATCAGGCTCGGTTACGGGTGTACACAGGATACACAGGATTCGTTTTTCTTTCTCCTCTCCCTGCCTGCACATGGCAGGCAGCCCATAAAGTACCAACTATGACATCATAGAAGTGTCATAGGGGACGGGGCCCAAAACCTGTTTGTGTTCGTTTCTGATTGGCACAAGCAAAGTTTACACCAAGTAGGGGAGCAGGTGCCTCAAAGTCTGGCTTCGCCCCCAAAAGGTGAGGAAATGCATATTGCTTTAGAATGTGTGCAACACTGAATGACAAAAGAAGAGGCCAGGGCAATACTGGTATGGGCAAGTTTTACAGGATGCAGACAGGAACTCATCTCAACATGCCCCCGTGCCCTGGCCGCAATAGTTAGGCCGAAAACCTAAACTTCCGAGTCCGACTCCTCATCCCCACCTACGAGGGGATGCACTTCGGGGGTGGAAGCGATGTAGGCCGAGGCAACAAACTTGCGAATGCAGGCTTTAATGAAGGCACATCCGAGACAGAGAAGAGCGAGCCCAACTAGAAGGGACACAAACAGGGATTGGAAATAGGATTTGTAGGGCGCAAGGCCAAGCCAATCGAGCCATGACCAAAACTGGAAGGACTCTCGTGACTCTCGGACAGTAGAGCTCAACGTTTGCAGGTCTTTAACAATTGAGGACAAATTAGGAGAAATAGAAGGCAAAGAAACGCAGCATTTATCAGCAAAGTCGGGATATACTTCAGCAAATTTAGTACAAAATGAGGAAGATTGTAACAAATATTGAATCATTAATCTATTTTGAATACTATACTGAACAAGGGAATTGAACTGCTGATTAATTAAGGAGAGGCCCTTGCCCATAGTATTAGCAAGCATTTCAATAGCAAGGGATTGAAACAGCACTTGATCACGTAACATCATATAACCAACAGGGTTAAAACTAACAATAGAGGAGGCGAGGGAGGAAGCTGCTGTTTGCAAACGAGTCCAAAAGGAGTGGGTACTACGATGGTGTCGGTGGCTAGATGGCCAGGTATAAATACCTCCGCCCTGTAGATACAGGGTGCTAATGGTGCATATACCCCGGGGATTGGGAGGAAGCACAGCAAAGGCAACATTACCGCAAATCCAAAAATGACCAGGTCTTAAGGAAGAAACTGTGGTATGGCTCCACCCATTGTTGGCTACAGAATAAAACCTGGATGCACGATTGATACATGCAGCCTCAGCATGATGCATATGCTGGGCATGAAACAGATACGTATGTGTTATGGAGGTATAGAAGGTTCCAAAAGAAATATTATAATTAAGACGATAAGAACAATTAATGGGAGGGGGATAGGTAAAATTAAGAGTGGGTTTAGTTAGGGAGGTATTGGCATAAGAGAAACTCCACATAGAACAATTAGAATAAGTACCAACCCAAGTAGGGGCTGGGGTTAAACTATTACCAACAAAAACCCAACAATGAGATGCTGGAACTCTAAGACTCTCAATTAAAGGAAAGCTATGATCACTTCGACCTGAAGCATTAAGAACTGGAAACACATAAGAATTAAATTGTGAAGAACAATTATTCCACACACTAGAAGCAGCCCACTGCACATAGGGGGAAGAACAATTCACACTAGAAATATTAAATGAAGAAAAATTATAAACTATTGGTACAAATTGAAAGGGTAATGGATATTTAGGTGAGAACTGAGTGGACCAAACAAGACAATCTTCTGGACTCAGCGCTGATAGGGACTGGTTTCCGCTGACCTCCTGCACCCAGTAGGCGGCGAACCAGGTTTGTAGTCCACCTTCTCCTAAGGGCTCCGTGGGCAAAGATGATGTGAGGGAGAGCAGCATAACCTGTAAAACAGAATAATACGAGCCCTGCTCAGGGGCATTAGTTTGTTTATTAAGAACTACATTTGCTGAGCCAGTTATGATGAACTAGCTTGTCACCGGGGGTACTTGTAGCCACTAAGTAGGTGTTAGGGTACTTGCCGGCCCGGAGAATGGTGGCTTTTATAGGTTCTCGATGGCCAGAGGCTTGGGGTTCTGTAAGCCAAACCAGTTGGCCGGTGTTAAACACGGGGGACCAAGGCGGCTTAGGTGTAGGTGAAATGTGAGGCCAGCGAGAGTAACTTTTGTTGAGTGCGATAAGTACCTGGGGTAAAAATGAGCTCCAGTTTTTAAAAGCAGGGTTGGGGTTTGCTGTTCGCAGCATAGTCTTAAGGACTGCGATTTTTCGCTCCCCCACACCATTGCTTTGAGGATGATATTTAGTATGGATGTGAAGGGAAGCCCCTCGGATTTTGTGGGGATAGGGGAAAATTTCCATGGCTGGGAGTTAACTACTTTGGGGGTATAGGGGGAATGATCGCCTACGGTTATAGGGAGGGCTTGCAGAATTTGATTATGCAGTTTAAATTTTTTAATATCTGAGACACTTAGCAGATTTTTTGATCCTAACAAGGCTTTTATTTTTCTTACGTATTTTTCGTGGGCAATTTTAACCCAAACCACGGTTTTTCTTGTACTGCATTGAGGCCTTGAACAAACATAAAGGAGCCAGTAGGACAGTGGGGAACGTTGGGCTCAATAATGCTAACTTGAGCTCCAGTGTCTAATAAAAAGGAGGTGGGGGTGTCACCGTTAACTAACAGGGTGGCGTATGGGCGTTCATCGGTGGGATCTTTAATTTGGGCCGGGCAGCATCCGGCCCCTATTCGTTTTTTGACCTAACATAGTCCTCCCAATTTTTCCAGCCTAGCTGTTCGGCTATATTTTGCTGCTCTTGGTCTGACATTTTACGCAGGGCTTCTTTGGGGATTCCTTTGTTAAGAAGGAAGCCAAATCGTGCCCGTTCAGCTTTAGTTCGCTCAGGATATTTTTGGGGATTAAACTGACTCTTTGGAGGGTCTTTTGGTGGCGAATCAACTGGGAGGACAACAGGCGGGGGCGGCAGTGACAACTTAATGTTACTAACTACTTCAAATAACGTTAAGATGGATCTGCAAACAGCCGCATGCAAGTGCAGCATGGCACCGGTGTCAGCTCCAGGGGCAGCTTCTAATGCTAAATCAACTGCCTCTGCTGAGACAGGAATTTGGGTGGGATCAGTAACATGTATAAAGGGTGTGGCCACCAATTGCTGTTGAACAGTCAAATTAAGTGGGTTTTGTAGTGGATCCCACAGGGCTATGGAGGCTCCTGCGATTGCCCATATTAAATCGTGTGGAGTAACTAAGGCTCCCGGGGGGATATACAATCCTTTAAAACTGCCTTGCATTGCTAAAATGGCAGCTGCCAGAGTGGTAAGTGGCCAAATGCGATTATTTAATAAAGCATGACCCGGGAAACCTCGTGCCCAATTGGCCGTTTTGGCTAAGATGCCAGCCTCCTCACGGTCCACCCATTCTGCTCCGTGTTCTAAGGCTAGCCGCCCGACCCAAACCATAGGTGCCTCATCGGCTTTTCGTTGCATTTCCTTTAAAAACTCTTTAAGTTCGGCCTTAGTACGTGTTCGCAGTTCAGTAACCTGCATGGTGTTGCCTGTTTGTGCATCTGTTTTAGTTCTAGTTATCGCAATAGGCAAAGCTTCTGCTACAGTTTCAGATTCAGTAAATTCTGGGGCTGTTGGCAGAGCTGGACACAGAGGAGTTTTAGGAGCTTCATATGGGGGTGGCAAAATTTTCTGAGAGGGACTTGGGGAGGGGGAGGTAGTGATGGGCTCTACCTTTTCTGTCTTCTCCTCATTATTATCTTTAGGAGAGCCTGGGGCTGCCTCATTGTGCCAATGTTTAGCTGCAAACATTGTGCCCCCGTGGAGGACAGAGCACAGATCAAGGGCCTTGCATATCATGCTAAACAGGACGGTAGAAACATCCTCAGATTTATATTCATCGGGTCGCAATTTTTTGGTTTTCTTAATTAAATTTAATTCTTTTATCATCTGGCATAATAATTTGTGTGCCGGATCAGCAGGTATTACCCGAGGTGAGGGAATCAATTTGGAAACAGTACCTCCGGATTTTCTAACAATGCGGCTACACTCTCTCCAAAGCTGAGAGGGATCTGCAGCACCAAGGTTCTCCACAGTCTCCGTGCACTGAGGCTGTAGGGAACAATCGGCTGGCTGACACCTAAAGCTCGGGTGGCACCGAAGGAGGCATCCCGTATCTGCCAGGGTTAATGGTACAGTATAGCCTTTTAGAGTTTTACCCGAGCCAAGGGAACAGATCCATTCTATTTTTGGATCAGTCGAATTTTGGCTAGTAAAAAGGTGAAACTGCAAATGTTGGAACTGTTCAGTTTCATCATCTGCGCGGTCTGCAGCGTGCCACGGGCATGGCCCAACTCCCTTGCATCCTGTTCGTGACGCCATGTGGATTGCCACGGGCACGCAGGGGCGAAAGAAAATGCAGGCCTGTTGTTTACCAGGCTGCACGTGGCAATAGACTATATTGGTAAGGGATGCAAGGAGAGTATGGGTCACGATGCAAACTGCAGACACACACACACACACACA
>NW_020674761.1:4581-9152 GCF_002925995.2 Terrapene triunguis
ATAACGACCGGCAAACGTAGAAACTCTGTTTGAAACACGTGAGCTGAGAGAGAGGCTTCGAGGTGATCAGGCTCGGTTACGGGTGTACACAGGATACACAGGATTCGTTTTTCTTTCTCCTCTCCCTGCCTGCACATGGCAGGCAGCCCATAAAGTACCAACTATGACATCATAGAAGTGTCATAGGGGACGGGGCCCAAAACCTGTTTGTGTTCGTTTCTGATTGGCACAAGCAAAGTTTACACCAAGTAGGGGAGCAGGTGCCTCAAAGTCTGGCTTCGCCCCCAAAAGGTGAGGAAATGCATATTGCTTTAGAATGTGTGCAACACTGAATGACAAAAGAAGAGGCCAGGGCAATACTGGTATGGGCAAGTTTTACAGGATGCAGACAGGAACTCATCTCAACATGCCCCCGTGCCCTGGCCGCAATAGTTAGGCCGAAAACCTAAACTTCCGAGTCCGACTCCTCATCCCCACCTACGAGGGGATGCACTTCGGGGGTGGAAGCGATGTAGGCCGAGGCAACAAACTTGCGAATGCAGGCTTTAATGAAGGCACATCCGAGACAGAGAAGAGCGAGCCCAACTAGAAGGGACACAAACAGGGATTGGAAATAGGATTTGTAGGGCGCAAGGCCAAGCCAATCGAGCCATGACCAAAACTGGAAGGACTCTCGTGACTCTCGGACAGTAGAGCTCAACGTTTGCAGGTCTTTAACAATTGAGGACAAATTAGGAGAAATAGAAGGCAAAGAAACGCAGCATTTATCAGCAAAGTCGGGATATACTTCAGCAAATTTAGTACAAAATGAGGAAGATTGTAACAAATATTGAATCATTAATCTATTTTGAATACTATACTGAACAAGGGAATTGAACTGCTGATTAATTAAGGAGAGGCCCTTGCCCATAGTATTAGCAAGCATTTCAATAGCAAGGGATTGAAACAGCACTTGATCACGTAACATCATATAACCAACAGGGTTAAAACTAACAATAGAGGAGGCGAGGGAGGAAGCTGCTGTTTGCAAACGAGTCCAAAAGGAGTGGGTACTACGATGGTGTCGGTGGCTAGATGGCCAGGTATAAATACCTCCGCCCTGTAGATACAGGGTGCTAATGGTGCATATACCCCGGGGATTGGGAGGAAGCACAGCAAAGGCAACATTACCGCAAATCCAAAAATGACCAGGTCTTAAGGAAGAAACTGTGGTATGGCTCCACCCATTGTTGGCTACAGAATAAAACCTGGATGCACGATTGATACATGCAGCCTCAGCATGATGCATATGCTGGGCATGAAACAGATACGTATGTGTTATGGAGGTATAGAAGGTTCCAAAAGAAATATTATAATTAAGACGATAAGAACAATTAATGGGAGGGGGATAGGTAAAATTAAGAGTGGGTTTAGTTAGGGAGGTATTGGCATAAGAGAAACTCCACATAGAACAATTAGAATAAGTACCAACCCAAGTAGGGGCTGGGGTTAAACTATTACCAACAAAAACCCAACAATGAGATGCTGGAACTCTAAGACTCTCAATTAAAGGAAAGCTATGATCACTTCGACCTGAAGCATTAAGAACTGGAAACACATAAGAATTAAATTGTGAAGAACAATTATTCCACACACTAGAAGCAGCCCACTGCACATAGGGGGAAGAACAATTCACACTAGAAATATTAAATGAAGAAAAATTATAAACTATTGGTACAAATTGAAAGGGTAATGGATATTTAGGTGAGAACTGAGTGGACCAAACAAGACAATCTTCTGGACTCAGCGCTGATAGGGACTGGTTTCCGCTGACCTCCTGCACCCAGTAGGCGGCGAACCAGGTTTGTAGTCCACCTTCTCCTAAGGGCTCCGTGGGCAAAGATGATGTGAGGGAGAGCAGCATAACCTGTAAAACAGAATAATACGAGCCCTGCTCAGGGGCATTAGTTTGTTTATTAAGAACTACATTTGCTGAGCCAGTTATGATGAACTAGCTTGTCACCGGGGGTACTTGTAGCCACTAAGTAGGTGTTAGGGTACTTGCCGGCCCGGAGAATGGTGGCTTTTATAGGTTCTCGATGGCCAGAGGCTTGGGGTTCTGTAAGCCAAACCAGTTGGCCGGTGTTAAACACGGGGGACCAAGGCGGCTTAGGTGTAGGTGAAATGTGAGGCCAGCGAGAGTAACTTTTGTTGAGTGCGATAAGTACCTGGGGTAAAAATGAGCTCCAGTTTTTAAAAGCAGGGTTGGGGTTTGCTGTTCGCAGCATAGTCTTAAGGACTGCGATTTTTCGCTCCCCCACACCATTGCTTTGAGGATGATATTTAGTATGGATGTGAAGGGAAGCCCCTCGGATTTTGTGGGGATAGGGGAAAATTTCCATGGCTGGGAGTTAACTACTTTGGGGGTATAGGGGGAATGATCGCCTACGGTTATAGGGAGGGCTTGCAGAATTTGATTATGCAGTTTAAATTTTTTAATATCTGAGACACTTAGCAGATTTTTTGATCCTAACAAGGCTTTTATTTTTCTTACGTATTTTTCGTGGGCAATTTTAACCCAAACCACGGTTTTTCTTGTACTGCATTGAGGCCTTGAACAAACATAAAGGAGCCAGTAGGACAGTGGGGAACGTTGGGCTCAATAATGCTAACTTGAGCTCCAGTGTCTAATAAAAAGGAGGTGGGGGTGTCACCGTTAACTAACAGGGTGGCGTATGGGCGTTCATCGGTGGGATCTTTAATTTGGGCCGGGCAGCATCCGGCCCCTATTCGTTTTTTGACCTAACATAGTCCTCCCAATTTTTCCAGCCTAGCTGTTCGGCTATATTTTGCTGCTCTTGGTCTGACATTTTACGCAGGGCTTCTTTGGGGATTCCTTTGTTAAGAAGGAAGCCAAATCGTGCCCGTTCAGCTTTAGTTCGCTCAGGATATTTTTGGGGATTAAACTGACTCTTTGGAGGGTCTTTTGGTGGCGAATCAACTGGGAGGACAACAGGCGGGGGCGGCAGTGACAACTTAATGTTACTAACTACTTCAAATAACGTTAAGATGGATCTGCAAACAGCCGCATGCAAGTGCAGCATGGCACCGGTGTCAGCTCCAGGGGCAGCTTCTAATGCTAAATCAACTGCCTCTGCTGAGACAGGAATTTGGGTGGGATCAGTAACATGTATAAAGGGTGTGGCCACCAATTGCTGTTGAACAGTCAAATTAAGTGGGTTTTGTAGTGGATCCCACAGGGCTATGGAGGCTCCTGCGATTGCCCATATTAAATCGTGTGGAGTAACTAAGGCTCCCGGGGGGATATACAATCCTTTAAAACTGCCTTGCATTGCTAAAATGGCAGCTGCCAGAGTGGTAAGTGGCCAAATGCGATTATTTAATAAAGCATGACCCGGGAAACCTCGTGCCCAATTGGCCGTTTTGGCTAAGATGCCAGCCTCCTCACGGTCCACCCATTCTGCTCCGTGTTCTAAGGCTAGCCGCCCGACCCAAACCATAGGTGCCTCATCGGCTTTTCGTTGCATTTCCTTTAAAAACTCTTTAAGTTCGGCCTTAGTACGTGTTCGCAGTTCAGTAACCTGCATGGTGTTGCCTGTTTGTGCATCTGTTTTAGTTCTAGTTATCGCAATAGGCAAAGCTTCTGCTACAGTTTCAGATTCAGTAAATTCTGGGGCTGTTGGCAGAGCTGGACACAGAGGAGTTTTAGGAGCTTCATATGGGGGTGGCAAAATTTTCTGAGAGGGACTTGGGGAGGGGGAGGTAGTGATGGGCTCTACCTTTTCTGTCTTCTCCTCATTATTATCTTTAGGAGAGCCTGGGGCTGCCTCATTGTGCCAATGTTTAGCTGCAAACATTGTGCCCCCGTGGAGGACAGAGCACAGATCAAGGGCCTTGCATATCATGCTAAACAGGACGGTAGAAACATCCTCAGATTTATATTCATCGGGTCGCAATTTTTTGGTTTTCTTAATTAAATTTAATTCTTTTATCATCTGGCATAATAATTTGTGTGCCGGATCAGCAGGTATTACCCGAGGTGAGGGAATCAATTTGGAAACAGTACCTCCGGATTTTCTAACAATGCGGCTACACTCTCTCCAAAGCTGAGAGGGATCTGCAGCACCAAGGTTCTCCACAGTCTCCGTGCACTGAGGCTGTAGGGAACAATCGGCTGGCTGACACCTAAAGCTCGGGTGGCACCGAAGGAGGCATCCCGTATCTGCCAGGGTTAATGGTACAGTATAGCCTTTTAGAGTTTTACCCGAGCCAAGGGAACAGATCCATTCTATTTTTGGATCAGTCGAATTTTGGCTAGTAAAAAGGTGAAACTGCAAATGTTGGAACTGTTCAGTTTCATCATCTGCGCGGTCTGCAGCGTGCCACGGGCATGGCCCAACTCCCTTGCATCCTGTTCGTGACGCCATGTGGATTGCCACGGGCACGCAGGGGCGAAAGAAAATGCAGGCCTGTTGTTTACCAGGCTGCACGTGGCAATAGACTATATTGGTAAGGGATGCAAGGAGAGTATGGGTCACGATGCAAACTGCAGACACACACACACACACACA
>NW_020674762.1:0-749 GCF_002925995.2 Terrapene triunguis
AGCAGGGCTGGGCTGGCAGGGGCTGCGGGTCGGGAGTGAGGGGCACCGGCAGGGAATTTCCCTGGCTAATGATCCATCCTCTCATTTCAAGTGCTCCCCCACCCCGCCTCAAACTTTGCTCCCCCATCCAGCTGCGCTCCCATAATGCCCTGTGCCTCTTAATGCATGCAAATGTATTTAAATGACTTTAATTTATTGTAATGTGCACACGCCTGGCCGTGCAAAGGGTTATTGGCTGGGGGGGAGAAGGGGGGTGAGAAAAATCACTGGGGCTTATTCAGCTCCATGAATGGGATTCAGCCAGGGATAAAAATTACAGGAGGGCTGCGGGGCGGGAGTGAGGGGCACCGGCAGAGCTGGGGGGGGGGGGAGGGGCAGTTCCCGGACTCCTGGGTCACTGCAGAGCACGTGGGGCTTGGCCGGTGGCCACAAGCACCTCCGTTGCCAGCAGCAAGGACGCGGGAGGAGAATGAGGGGCAGGCCCAGGGCCAAGGTGGCACCAGGCCCAGCGGGGAGCTCGGAGTAACCGCGGCGAGCGGTGGGGGAGGGGCAGGAAAGCGGAGCGGGGGGAGGGGGGAGAGAAGCTGCGGATGCGGCAGGAGGCGCTAGAGGGGGGATGGGTTCGGAGCAGGCTCTGGAATTCAAGCCAGGCCTCACGGACCCAATATGGACCCTTCCCTGTGCCCTTCCCCCTCTAGGGGCGCCTGCTCCCACCCGGCCCCAGGGCGGGGACTGGCCGGCTCGGGGGG
>NW_020674762.1:759-1508 GCF_002925995.2 Terrapene triunguis
A
Organism: Terrapene triunguis; assembly: GCF_002925995.2. NCBI lineage: Eukaryota > Metazoa > Chordata > Testudines > Emydidae > Terrapene > Terrapene triunguis. The sequence continues at coordinate 761 of NW_020674762.1, forward strand.
GCAGGGCTGGGCTGGCAGGGGCTGCGGGTCGGGAGTGAGGGGCACCGGCAGGGAATTTCCCTGGCTAATGATCCATCCTCTCATTTCAAGTGCTCCCCCACCCCGCCTCAAACTTTGCTCCCCCATCCAGCTGCGCTCCCATAATGCCCTGTGCCTCTTAATGCATGCAAATGTATTTAAATGACTTTAATTTATTGTAATGTGCACACGCCTGGCCGTGCAAAGGGTTATTGGCTGGGGGGGAGAAGGGGGGTGAGAAAAATCACTGGGGCTTATTCAGCTCCATGAATGGGATTCAGCCAGGGATAAAAATTACAGGAGGGCTGCGGGGCGGGAGTGAGGGGCACCGGCAGAGCTGGGGGGGGGGGGAGGGGCAGTTCCCGGACTCCTGGGTCACTGCAGAGCACGTGGGGCTTGGCCGGTGGCCACAAGCACCTCCGTTGCCAGCAGCAAGGACGCGGGAGGAGAATGAGGGGCAGGCCCAGGGCCAAGGTGGCACCAGGCCCAGCGGGGAGCTCGGAGTAACCGCGGCGAGCGGTGGGGGAGGGGCAGGAAAGCGGAGCGGGGGGAGGGGGGAGAGAAGCTGCGGATGCGGCAGGAGGCGCTAGAGGGGGGATGGGTTCGGAGCAGGCTCTGGAATTCAAGCCAGGCCTCACGGACCCAATATGGACCCTTCCCTGTGCCCTTCCCCCTCTAGGGGCGCCTGCTCCCACCCGGCCCCAGGGCGGGGACTGGCCGGCTCGGGGGG
>NW_020674763.1:0-810 GCF_002925995.2 Terrapene triunguis
GCCCGGCTACTTGGGAGCCGGCCTGGGTCTGCGCCCGGGGGAGTTGGGCTCCCCCCCCCAGCCAGCCCCTGGCACACAGAGGGGCCCATTGTCTGCTCCCTGAATGGCCCTGGGCTAGGCTCTCAATGGGGCCCTTCTCCCCCCGAACCTGGCTCGTTCTCAGGGGACTGCCAGTGACCCCCAGCAAGGGGTGGGATGGGGGCGGGGAGCGACCCAATAACCCAGCCCGGAGAATGGAGAGTCTGGTGAAATTCGCCACAGTGAGAAAGGAGTGGGGTCTAGTGGTTAGAGTAGGGGGGCTGGGAGCCAGGACTCCTGGGTTCTCTCCCTGGCTCTGGGAGGGGAGTGGGGTCTAGTGGTTAGAGCAGGGGGGGGCTGGGAGCCAGGACTCCTGGGTTCTTCCCCGCCCCCCCCCGTACGCCCCAGACCCCACCCCCTCGTACCTCCCAGCCCCCCTTCATGCCGCCCTCCCCCCCATCCATCCCCCCCCTTTCCATCTGTCTGTGACTGAGGCCGCTGGCTCCCAAAATCCTGCTGCCATGGCAACCGCCCCCTCCCCGCGGGGGAGGCAGCCCCATTGTCACGCTAATGAGGCCCCTTCCTTGCAGGGCAGGAGCGATGGGGAGGGGAGATGGGGGGGGGCGGGGATGCCAGTTTCTTTCCCCATCACTGAGCCAAGCTGGGTGGGAGGGGGGCAGGGAGAGAACCCAGGCGTCCTGGCTCCCAGCCTCCCCCCCCCAACCACTAGACCCGACTCCCCTCCGTAGCAATGGGGCCAGGCGCTCTGGGCTTTGGGCCCTCCCCGTCTGC
>NW_020674763.1:820-1630 GCF_002925995.2 Terrapene triunguis
GCCCGGCTACTTGGGAGCCGGCCTGGGTCTGCGCCCGGGGGAGTTGGGCTCCCCCCCCCAGCCAGCCCCTGGCACACAGAGGGGCCCATTGTCTGCTCCCTGAATGGCCCTGGGCTAGGCTCTCAATGGGGCCCTTCTCCCCCCGAACCTGGCTCGTTCTCAGGGGACTGCCAGTGACCCCCAGCAAGGGGTGGGATGGGGGCGGGGAGCGACCCAATAACCCAGCCCGGAGAATGGAGAGTCTGGTGAAATTCGCCACAGTGAGAAAGGAGTGGGGTCTAGTGGTTAGAGTAGGGGGGCTGGGAGCCAGGACTCCTGGGTTCTCTCCCTGGCTCTGGGAGGGGAGTGGGGTCTAGTGGTTAGAGCAGGGGGGGGCTGGGAGCCAGGACTCCTGGGTTCTTCCCCGCCCCCCCCCGTACGCCCCAGACCCCACCCCCTCGTACCTCCCAGCCCCCCTTCATGCCGCCCTCCCCCCCATCCATCCCCCCCCTTTCCATCTGTCTGTGACTGAGGCCGCTGGCTCCCAAAATCCTGCTGCCATGGCAACCGCCCCCTCCCCGCGGGGGAGGCAGCCCCATTGTCACGCTAATGAGGCCCCTTCCTTGCAGGGCAGGAGCGATGGGGAGGGGAGATGGGGGGGGGCGGGGATGCCAGTTTCTTTCCCCATCACTGAGCCAAGCTGGGTGGGAGGGGGGCAGGGAGAGAACCCAGGCGTCCTGGCTCCCAGCCTCCCCCCCCCAACCACTAGACCCGACTCCCCTCCGTAGCAATGGGGCCAGGCGCTCTGGGCTTTGGGCCCTCCCCGTCTGC
>NW_020674764.1:0-716 GCF_002925995.2 Terrapene triunguis
GCCCTGGCCTGCAGCTCTAAAGCCCCTTTCGGAATGCGGCCCTGCGACCACGGGCCGGAGGACTCAGGAGGAGCAGGGGCAGCCGCGTGGCCAGTGGCTGGAGAGAAGCAACGCTTTCCCTTTCAAAGCGCCGCTTCTCTCTGGCCGGCTTTGAAGGGGAAAGCGCCGCTTCTCTCCAGCCACCGGCTGTGCGGCTGCCCCACGGGCCAGAGGACTCGGGGCCTCATTCCAAAAGGGGCTTTAGAGCTGCGGGCCAGGGCCCTGGGGCCCCCTTAGCCCGGGGCCCTGCAGCCCCTAAAGCCCCTGCCTGCCGGGTGGCCCTGCCTGCCGGGGGGGGCAGCTTCCCCACTCGCTTGCTCCCTCCCTCCTCCGGCCGCCCTTTCCCGCCCCCGACGGCGCTCCTTCTGCCGTGCCCCCCAATGGATCGTCTTGCGCACCCCACTTTGGAGACCACTGGCCTAGGGGACGGAGCAGCCTTACGCTCCCTGGAGGCAGGACCCAAGGCGTGGGGGGGAGGGGGTAAAAGGGGTGCTAAGCTAAGTCCCTGCTCGGGGGGCTGCTGTGGAGCCTGCAAGTTCGGGGTGTGAACAGGCTGGATATCGCTTCCCCCTGCCACTCCAGAGCTTAGCTGAGGGGCAGAGAGGCTTCCCTGTGCCAGTGCTGTGCGGGGCTTTGGTAGGGTTACCATATTTGAACTTTCAAAAAAGAGGACACTC
>NW_020674764.1:726-1442 GCF_002925995.2 Terrapene triunguis
GCCCTGGCCTGCAGCTCTAAAGCCCCTTTCGGAATGCGGCCCTGCGACCACGGGCCGGAGGACTCAGGAGGAGCAGGGGCAGCCGCGTGGCCAGTGGCTGGAGAGAAGCAACGCTTTCCCTTTCAAAGCGCCGCTTCTCTCTGGCCGGCTTTGAAGGGGAAAGCGCCGCTTCTCTCCAGCCACCGGCTGTGCGGCTGCCCCACGGGCCAGAGGACTCGGGGCCTCATTCCAAAAGGGGCTTTAGAGCTGCGGGCCAGGGCCCTGGGGCCCCCTTAGCCCGGGGCCCTGCAGCCCCTAAAGCCCCTGCCTGCCGGGTGGCCCTGCCTGCCGGGGGGGGCAGCTTCCCCACTCGCTTGCTCCCTCCCTCCTCCGGCCGCCCTTTCCCGCCCCCGACGGCGCTCCTTCTGCCGTGCCCCCCAATGGATCGTCTTGCGCACCCCACTTTGGAGACCACTGGCCTAGGGGACGGAGCAGCCTTACGCTCCCTGGAGGCAGGACCCAAGGCGTGGGGGGGAGGGGGTAAAAGGGGTGCTAAGCTAAGTCCCTGCTCGGGGGGCTGCTGTGGAGCCTGCAAGTTCGGGGTGTGAACAGGCTGGATATCGCTTCCCCCTGCCACTCCAGAGCTTAGCTGAGGGGCAGAGAGGCTTCCCTGTGCCAGTGCTGTGCGGGGCTTTGGTAGGGTTACCATATTTGAACTTTCAAAAAAGAGGACACTC
>NW_020674765.1:0-3295 GCF_002925995.2 Terrapene triunguis
GGGGGGTCCTGTTGTCTGTGCCTGCAAGACCTGTCTTGGACTGTATTCCTGTTGTCTAAATAAACCTTCTGCTTTACTGGCTGGCTGAGAGTCATGGTGAATCGCAGGAAGCCGGGGGTGCAGGGCCCTGAGTCCCCCCTACAGTCCGTGACAACTGGTGGCAGTGGTGGGATCTACTGCACCCCGTGGATGGCACTTCCTGCAGTAAGTGACTGGGGAGCAGTAAAACGAAGGGGGATTGACGGGGACCAGGCGTGCTGAAGAGTCAGAGAGAGACGGTTATCACCCCTGGGAGTGTGTGACCAGCAAGAAGGACTTTTGCAGTAACAGGGTCCCCAGGGGGATCGCAGCGAGTGGTCCCAGGGACGGAGGAGTCTGCAGCTCGACCCTGGCAGAGAGGTGGTGACCTCGAGAAGGGCTGGCACACTAGGGGTCTCCCTGGAAACTGTGGGGAGCGGTGAGCACACAGGCCTGTGAGTGGCCAGCAGGAAGATGTATGCCAAGCGGCTTAAGAGCGACCTGGTGGAGCTGTGCAAGCAGAGGGGGCTGCGCAGTGGGAGGCTCACCAAAGAACAGCTCATTGCCCAGCTGGAGCAGGGAGATCGCTCGAATGAACTGATTCCTGTCTCTGAGGGAAGCAGCCTGGCAAATGCAGCGCAGGTACCAGTGTCTGTCCCATCTGGGAGTGGTCAGCCGGCTGCTGAGGGCTTCCCGAGACCCATCCTTCCTATGCCTAGGGGAAGGGTGGGGAGGAGCCCAGCAAATACCGAGGGCACCATGACCCCCCCGGCCAGCAGGGGATCCTCCCGGCGACGCTCAGCATCCGTGGAGTGGAAGTGGCTGGAATGGGAGAAAGAGCTAAAACAGAAAGCTGGAGGATCGTGAGAAACAGAGGCATCATGAACTGGAGCTGGCGAGGCTGAGGGGCCGCGAGCCCCCGGCTGTGGTGAGTGAGGGGGGACCCAGGACTGCACGGAGCTTTGATAAGTGCATCCTGGCCCCACGTAAGGAGGGGGAGGACATGGATGACTTCCTGGAGGCCTTTGAGACGGCCTGCGAGCTGCACCAGGTTGATCCTGCGGACAGACTCCGGGTTCTCACCCCCTTACTGGACCCCAAAGCCATGGCATTGTACCGCCAACTGGAAGAGGCGGAGAAAGGGGACTACAAACTATTCAAAAAGGCCCTGCTACATGAGTTTGGGCTGACTCCTGAGATGTACCGGGAAAGGTTCCGGAGTCAGGATAAAACCCCTGAGATCTCATATCTGCAACTAGCCGTCCGCATGGAGGGATACGCCAGCAAGTGGGCAGATGGGGCCCAGACGAAGGAGGACCTGGTTAAACTGCTGGTACTGGAGCAACTGTATGAGCGGTGCCCATCCGACCTGAGGCTGTGGTTGAGGGACAAAAAGCCAGAGAACCCCCGACACGCAGGGCGGCTGGCCGATGAGTTTGTAAAGAGCCGGTCAGGGGATAACAGGGAGGAGTCCCAAAGGAACAGTCCCACCACAACACAGAGAGAGTCACCATGGGACCTCCCAGCGGGAAAATACGGAAAAACCCCCATCAAAGGGGAACATCCGGCGTCAGGGCCATCCGACCCACTCGAGGGAACCCATGGGACATGGGCTGCTATCACTGTGGCCAGAGAGGCCACATACGGGCCCAGTGCCCCAGGCTCAGGGACAGACTGAGCAGACCGAACCCACAGAGGGTTGACTTCAGAGACCCAGCCGGGCGAGAGGCAGCATTCCCAGGGAAGGGGGGCTGGCAGAGTACCACCTGCTAAGGAGGGAGGAGAGCTCCAGGCCAGCTCCTCTGGGGGGCCGGATGCTCCAGACTCAGGGTTTTTGGTTTATACGGTGGGCGCGGGGCAGTCCCTCCGGAGAGAGTACCTTGTTCCCCTGGAGGTGGATGGGAGGAAGGTCAATGGATACTGGGATACGGGCGCAGAGGTGACGCTGGCCCGGCTCGAGGTGGTGGCCCCAGATCAGGTGGTGCCCAACACCTACCTGACCCTGACGGGGGTGGGCGGGACCCCAGTCAAAGTGCCCGTGGCGAGGGTACACCTGAAGTGGGGGGCCAAGGAGGGACCCAAGGACATGGGGGTACACTCGTATTTACCCACTGAGGTGTTGATGGGGGGAGGACCTGGAGGACTGGCCAAGCAACCCCCAGGGTGCCCTGGTTGTGACCCGGAGTCAGAGCCGGCGAGGGGCACTGCGCCCTGACCTTGGGGAGGGTGCCTTGCCCGAGGCGCAGGACCCTAACCTGGTGGGGAGGGAACACGCAGGGACACGGCTCAGGGAGGCTGCGGCTTCAGACCCAGCCGGCAAGAAAGAGCAGGTGGCCATCCCTGTCCCAGCTGCTGAGTTCCAGGCCGAGGTGCAGAAAGATCCCTCCTTGCGGAAGATAAGGGACCTGGCCGACCTCAGTGCGGTACAAACCATGGGGAGAGGTGGCCGGAAAAGGTTCCTGTGGGAGAAGGGGTTCCTGTACCGAGAATGGGCTCCCCCAGGGAAAATGGAGTCAGGGGGGATCAGGAGGCAGCTGGTGGTACCCCAGAAGTATCGCCACCAGCTGCTGTACCAGGCCCATGACACCCCCCTCTCAGGGCACCAGGGAACCTGGCGTACCCAGCAGAGGCTGCTGCGGAGCTTTTACTGGCCTGGGGTCTTTGTTACTGTCCGGCAGTACTGCTGATCCTGTGACCCCTGTCAGAGGGGGAGGAAGGCCCGGGACAAGGGGAAAATGGCTTTAGGACCCTTGCCCAGCATGGAGGAGCCTTTCTGGAGGGTGGCTAAGGTTAAAAGGGGGGCTCTGAACCAAGAGAGCCCGAATCACAAACCTCCAGACTGGAACGCTGGGAGAAGACCACAGCCCAGTTGGAACCCCAGGGGTATTGGGGGTGGGAAAAGGGCACAGGCCGCATAAACCTTCCCACATGCAAACTACGAGTGCCATCGAGCACACCCGACCTAAGGGGGGGGCGTGAAACTGGAGGGGCCTGGTGTAATTCTCACCAAGGAATGGGAGGGATGCTGGGGCATCCATGGGAACGGGGGTAGATTCGAACTTCCCCGGGTCACTGGCTAAAGTGACCCCGCTCAGTTCGGTCTCGAAGGGGGGAGAGATGTGACAAACTGGGACTGTTCTTACTGTGGTCTTTGAATGCTGACAGGGGAGTGTGGCTAGGATAGTCTGCATTGGGGGATGGGAGACTGACCGACGGAGAATACCTGAGCATGTAACATGAGAACCCAGGAAGGGGTTAGAGGCCAGGTAACACCTTT
>NW_020674765.1:3305-6600 GCF_002925995.2 Terrapene triunguis
GGGGGGTCCTGTTGTCTGTGCCTGCAAGACCTGTCTTGGACTGTATTCCTGTTGTCTAAATAAACCTTCTGCTTTACTGGCTGGCTGAGAGTCATGGTGAATCGCAGGAAGCCGGGGGTGCAGGGCCCTGAGTCCCCCCTACAGTCCGTGACAACTGGTGGCAGTGGTGGGATCTACTGCACCCCGTGGATGGCACTTCCTGCAGTAAGTGACTGGGGAGCAGTAAAACGAAGGGGGATTGACGGGGACCAGGCGTGCTGAAGAGTCAGAGAGAGACGGTTATCACCCCTGGGAGTGTGTGACCAGCAAGAAGGACTTTTGCAGTAACAGGGTCCCCAGGGGGATCGCAGCGAGTGGTCCCAGGGACGGAGGAGTCTGCAGCTCGACCCTGGCAGAGAGGTGGTGACCTCGAGAAGGGCTGGCACACTAGGGGTCTCCCTGGAAACTGTGGGGAGCGGTGAGCACACAGGCCTGTGAGTGGCCAGCAGGAAGATGTATGCCAAGCGGCTTAAGAGCGACCTGGTGGAGCTGTGCAAGCAGAGGGGGCTGCGCAGTGGGAGGCTCACCAAAGAACAGCTCATTGCCCAGCTGGAGCAGGGAGATCGCTCGAATGAACTGATTCCTGTCTCTGAGGGAAGCAGCCTGGCAAATGCAGCGCAGGTACCAGTGTCTGTCCCATCTGGGAGTGGTCAGCCGGCTGCTGAGGGCTTCCCGAGACCCATCCTTCCTATGCCTAGGGGAAGGGTGGGGAGGAGCCCAGCAAATACCGAGGGCACCATGACCCCCCCGGCCAGCAGGGGATCCTCCCGGCGACGCTCAGCATCCGTGGAGTGGAAGTGGCTGGAATGGGAGAAAGAGCTAAAACAGAAAGCTGGAGGATCGTGAGAAACAGAGGCATCATGAACTGGAGCTGGCGAGGCTGAGGGGCCGCGAGCCCCCGGCTGTGGTGAGTGAGGGGGGACCCAGGACTGCACGGAGCTTTGATAAGTGCATCCTGGCCCCACGTAAGGAGGGGGAGGACATGGATGACTTCCTGGAGGCCTTTGAGACGGCCTGCGAGCTGCACCAGGTTGATCCTGCGGACAGACTCCGGGTTCTCACCCCCTTACTGGACCCCAAAGCCATGGCATTGTACCGCCAACTGGAAGAGGCGGAGAAAGGGGACTACAAACTATTCAAAAAGGCCCTGCTACATGAGTTTGGGCTGACTCCTGAGATGTACCGGGAAAGGTTCCGGAGTCAGGATAAAACCCCTGAGATCTCATATCTGCAACTAGCCGTCCGCATGGAGGGATACGCCAGCAAGTGGGCAGATGGGGCCCAGACGAAGGAGGACCTGGTTAAACTGCTGGTACTGGAGCAACTGTATGAGCGGTGCCCATCCGACCTGAGGCTGTGGTTGAGGGACAAAAAGCCAGAGAACCCCCGACACGCAGGGCGGCTGGCCGATGAGTTTGTAAAGAGCCGGTCAGGGGATAACAGGGAGGAGTCCCAAAGGAACAGTCCCACCACAACACAGAGAGAGTCACCATGGGACCTCCCAGCGGGAAAATACGGAAAAACCCCCATCAAAGGGGAACATCCGGCGTCAGGGCCATCCGACCCACTCGAGGGAACCCATGGGACATGGGCTGCTATCACTGTGGCCAGAGAGGCCACATACGGGCCCAGTGCCCCAGGCTCAGGGACAGACTGAGCAGACCGAACCCACAGAGGGTTGACTTCAGAGACCCAGCCGGGCGAGAGGCAGCATTCCCAGGGAAGGGGGGCTGGCAGAGTACCACCTGCTAAGGAGGGAGGAGAGCTCCAGGCCAGCTCCTCTGGGGGGCCGGATGCTCCAGACTCAGGGTTTTTGGTTTATACGGTGGGCGCGGGGCAGTCCCTCCGGAGAGAGTACCTTGTTCCCCTGGAGGTGGATGGGAGGAAGGTCAATGGATACTGGGATACGGGCGCAGAGGTGACGCTGGCCCGGCTCGAGGTGGTGGCCCCAGATCAGGTGGTGCCCAACACCTACCTGACCCTGACGGGGGTGGGCGGGACCCCAGTCAAAGTGCCCGTGGCGAGGGTACACCTGAAGTGGGGGGCCAAGGAGGGACCCAAGGACATGGGGGTACACTCGTATTTACCCACTGAGGTGTTGATGGGGGGAGGACCTGGAGGACTGGCCAAGCAACCCCCAGGGTGCCCTGGTTGTGACCCGGAGTCAGAGCCGGCGAGGGGCACTGCGCCCTGACCTTGGGGAGGGTGCCTTGCCCGAGGCGCAGGACCCTAACCTGGTGGGGAGGGAACACGCAGGGACACGGCTCAGGGAGGCTGCGGCTTCAGACCCAGCCGGCAAGAAAGAGCAGGTGGCCATCCCTGTCCCAGCTGCTGAGTTCCAGGCCGAGGTGCAGAAAGATCCCTCCTTGCGGAAGATAAGGGACCTGGCCGACCTCAGTGCGGTACAAACCATGGGGAGAGGTGGCCGGAAAAGGTTCCTGTGGGAGAAGGGGTTCCTGTACCGAGAATGGGCTCCCCCAGGGAAAATGGAGTCAGGGGGGATCAGGAGGCAGCTGGTGGTACCCCAGAAGTATCGCCACCAGCTGCTGTACCAGGCCCATGACACCCCCCTCTCAGGGCACCAGGGAACCTGGCGTACCCAGCAGAGGCTGCTGCGGAGCTTTTACTGGCCTGGGGTCTTTGTTACTGTCCGGCAGTACTGCTGATCCTGTGACCCCTGTCAGAGGGGGAGGAAGGCCCGGGACAAGGGGAAAATGGCTTTAGGACCCTTGCCCAGCATGGAGGAGCCTTTCTGGAGGGTGGCTAAGGTTAAAAGGGGGGCTCTGAACCAAGAGAGCCCGAATCACAAACCTCCAGACTGGAACGCTGGGAGAAGACCACAGCCCAGTTGGAACCCCAGGGGTATTGGGGGTGGGAAAAGGGCACAGGCCGCATAAACCTTCCCACATGCAAACTACGAGTGCCATCGAGCACACCCGACCTAAGGGGGGGGCGTGAAACTGGAGGGGCCTGGTGTAATTCTCACCAAGGAATGGGAGGGATGCTGGGGCATCCATGGGAACGGGGGTAGATTCGAACTTCCCCGGGTCACTGGCTAAAGTGACCCCGCTCAGTTCGGTCTCGAAGGGGGGAGAGATGTGACAAACTGGGACTGTTCTTACTGTGGTCTTTGAATGCTGACAGGGGAGTGTGGCTAGGATAGTCTGCATTGGGGGATGGGAGACTGACCGACGGAGAATACCTGAGCATGTAACATGAGAACCCAGGAAGGGGTTAGAGGCCAGGTAACACCTTT
>NW_020674766.1:0-2739 GCF_002925995.2 Terrapene triunguis
CTGTGCATATCTCTCTATCAGTGTTATAGAGGGCGAACAATTTATGAGTTTGCCCTGCATAAGCTTTATGCAGGGTAAAACGGATTTATCTGGGTTTAGACCCCATTGGGAGTTGGGCATCTGAGTGCTAAAGACAAGCACACTCCTGTGAGCTGTTTTCAGGTAAACTTGCAGCTTTGGGACAAATGATTCAGACCCTGGGTCTGTGTTGGAGCCAGACTGGAGTGTCTCGCTCAGCAAGATAGGGTGCTGGAGTCCTGAGCTGGCAGGGAAAACAGAAGCAGGGGTAGTCTTGGCACTTCGGGTGGCAGCTCCCAAGGGGGTTTCTGTGATCCAACCCGTCACTTGTGGGCAGCCTCTTCCCTTGCATGTTCTGCCTCCCTGGCACTAATTTCTAATTGTCTTAGTTCCAGCCATCTCTTATGTTCATTTTCTTTCTCTTTTGCTACCAGCCTGGCCAGCTTTAGTTTATTAGCAGCGTCACTAGTACTCATTGTCCTGCTTTCTTGTGCTGCCTGTGCCATGTAACATATCTCCGTAAAGGTTATGGTCTACTATATCTATTCATCCTTTGTACATATATACCATTTTCTACTTGAGGTTAAGAATATGGGCTGTATGCTTGCTTGATTTCTAAGTAAGCTTGGTGAGGCATTTGGTCAGCTTCTTTAGGAAGGAATTTGCCAGGTTAAGTACCTGATCGGGAAACACTTGGGGAACAATGCATCTTGGAATGCTCCAATCCACATAAGAAGTCTTCCTGGAGACATGCAAGATACCATGTGGACAATGGCGTCGGCCTGTAAAGACTGAGTCATGCAGGGGCATGTGACTTGCCCAGGTGACTCCAAAACTGCATCTTGGAGCTGGACTTTGCATAGGAGGGAGGAGGGGGGTCTCCTCCCACAAGAGAGAGTCTATTTAAACCTGGGGGAGACCCCTCCATTTTGTCTTGAGCTGGCAGGGAAAACAGAAGCAGGAGTAGTCTTGGTACATTGGGTGGCAGCTCCCAAGGGGGTTTCTGTGATCCAACCCGTCACAGTGGCGCAGCGAGCAGGGTCTGTGCACAGCTGATTGCTTTGAGATACTGGTAGTGATTTTAAGTGAGTTTTAAGTGTGGTGGCTGGAGAACAGACAAAGTGGTTACTGGTTTGTTATTTTCTGTTTGCTTATTTCGGGAAAGGGAAGTAGGGACAGAAAAGGAAGCAAAATAAGTAAGAATGAAGATCAAAAGAAGCTAAAACTACACAAGTTGCAAATTGCCCAGAAAGACTGAACAATGGGTGCTGGGAATGTCTCTGTTAACTAAGAAGCCCCTGAGCTGAGTGCATCTCAGTTTCAGTGAACTGCAGATGGGTGTGGCCCAACCTCTGTCTGTGCTGAAGCTGACTGAAGTGTCTAACCTAGCAAGACAGGAGTGGAGGGGTGCCTGTTCTGGCAGGAGGGTGTTCTCTGTGGTATCCCAGCTCATCAAGCGATGGTCTCAAGGGAAGACAAGTGGAAATTGATGTACAATTTGCCTGGGAAAAGGCAGACCTGGGAAAGGAAAAGGCTTCCCACCAGCCTGGACTTAAGAGACAAAGCAAGTAAGACCCAGAAGCATGACCTGGCTGTAATGGAGTGGAAGAGGTGCACAGAGACATGTATCCTGGAGCTGGAAGTTGGGGTCCTGGTGACTGCTGCGGTGGGAACAAACCCCAAGGACTCTAGCTGGAAGCAAACCCAACCTGAATGAAAGGGGGGGGGGATTTTGCTGGCCAGCGAAAGGTCTCTCATAGCTTGGAGCTGTGAGCCTACAGCTGGATCAGGGTCTCTTTCCCTTTTGGGGGACACAGGAGTGTCTGCCCCATAGGGGAGCCCAAAAACGAATTTTAGGTATACTGCCTCCGCCATGGTCAGTGTCCAAGTCTCTGGCAGTAAGTTCAGGAGGAGGGTGTGACGTTGTGCAGTCTATATGGTTTTATAAAAATATAAGTGAATATAATGTAACTGGGATATGCTTCATGCAAAAGGTCTCTTGTAAGGTATCATTACAAAGCCCATAATCTACTGAGTGTGATCATCCTATTTGTAGAAATGTACCACTCTTGTATCTAAAACTAGAAATATAAAACATAACTCTGAGGGCCTATTGTAATTATGTAAAGTGTGGGCCATTAATGATGGTTTGGAATTTTGATGACTCCCATTAACAAGGACCATTGTCTGCAGATGACTGTGTCTACCTGTGAGTCTTCCTGTATATGTGTGTGCTGGCAAGTGAGTAATGAAGTCTTGCAGTGACATGTGATCATGTCACCTGAACTGGAATCCATCTTTAACCTGGTGCTTTTCCAGTGAGGGGGGGGTGGAAACCCAGAGGGACAAAGAGTTCCCGCCTTATGCAAAAGATATATAAAGGGGTGGAAGAGAACAGAGGAGGGAGAGGAGCCATCATGGAGAATCCCCTAGCTAACACCTAAGCTGGAACAAGAGCTGTACCAGGGGAAAGAATTGTGCCCAGGCCTGGAAGGTGTCCAGTCTGAGAAAAACTTACTGAAGCATCTCTGAGGGTGAGATTATCTGTATTTAGTTTGATTAAGCATAGATTTGCGCATTTTATTTTATTTTGCTTGTGACTTACTTTGTTCTGTCTGTTACTACTTTGAACCACTTAAATCCTACTGTCTGTATTTAATAAAATCACTTTTTATTTAGTAATTTACTCAGAGTATGTATTAATACCTGGGGGAGCAAACA
>NW_020674766.1:2749-5488 GCF_002925995.2 Terrapene triunguis
CTGTGCATATCTCTCTATCAGTGTTATAGAGGGCGAACAATTTATGAGTTTGCCCTGCATAAGCTTTATGCAGGGTAAAACGGATTTATCTGGGTTTAGACCCCATTGGGAGTTGGGCATCTGAGTGCTAAAGACAAGCACACTCCTGTGAGCTGTTTTCAGGTAAACTTGCAGCTTTGGGACAAATGATTCAGACCCTGGGTCTGTGTTGGAGCCAGACTGGAGTGTCTCGCTCAGCAAGATAGGGTGCTGGAGTCCTGAGCTGGCAGGGAAAACAGAAGCAGGGGTAGTCTTGGCACTTCGGGTGGCAGCTCCCAAGGGGGTTTCTGTGATCCAACCCGTCACTTGTGGGCAGCCTCTTCCCTTGCATGTTCTGCCTCCCTGGCACTAATTTCTAATTGTCTTAGTTCCAGCCATCTCTTATGTTCATTTTCTTTCTCTTTTGCTACCAGCCTGGCCAGCTTTAGTTTATTAGCAGCGTCACTAGTACTCATTGTCCTGCTTTCTTGTGCTGCCTGTGCCATGTAACATATCTCCGTAAAGGTTATGGTCTACTATATCTATTCATCCTTTGTACATATATACCATTTTCTACTTGAGGTTAAGAATATGGGCTGTATGCTTGCTTGATTTCTAAGTAAGCTTGGTGAGGCATTTGGTCAGCTTCTTTAGGAAGGAATTTGCCAGGTTAAGTACCTGATCGGGAAACACTTGGGGAACAATGCATCTTGGAATGCTCCAATCCACATAAGAAGTCTTCCTGGAGACATGCAAGATACCATGTGGACAATGGCGTCGGCCTGTAAAGACTGAGTCATGCAGGGGCATGTGACTTGCCCAGGTGACTCCAAAACTGCATCTTGGAGCTGGACTTTGCATAGGAGGGAGGAGGGGGGTCTCCTCCCACAAGAGAGAGTCTATTTAAACCTGGGGGAGACCCCTCCATTTTGTCTTGAGCTGGCAGGGAAAACAGAAGCAGGAGTAGTCTTGGTACATTGGGTGGCAGCTCCCAAGGGGGTTTCTGTGATCCAACCCGTCACAGTGGCGCAGCGAGCAGGGTCTGTGCACAGCTGATTGCTTTGAGATACTGGTAGTGATTTTAAGTGAGTTTTAAGTGTGGTGGCTGGAGAACAGACAAAGTGGTTACTGGTTTGTTATTTTCTGTTTGCTTATTTCGGGAAAGGGAAGTAGGGACAGAAAAGGAAGCAAAATAAGTAAGAATGAAGATCAAAAGAAGCTAAAACTACACAAGTTGCAAATTGCCCAGAAAGACTGAACAATGGGTGCTGGGAATGTCTCTGTTAACTAAGAAGCCCCTGAGCTGAGTGCATCTCAGTTTCAGTGAACTGCAGATGGGTGTGGCCCAACCTCTGTCTGTGCTGAAGCTGACTGAAGTGTCTAACCTAGCAAGACAGGAGTGGAGGGGTGCCTGTTCTGGCAGGAGGGTGTTCTCTGTGGTATCCCAGCTCATCAAGCGATGGTCTCAAGGGAAGACAAGTGGAAATTGATGTACAATTTGCCTGGGAAAAGGCAGACCTGGGAAAGGAAAAGGCTTCCCACCAGCCTGGACTTAAGAGACAAAGCAAGTAAGACCCAGAAGCATGACCTGGCTGTAATGGAGTGGAAGAGGTGCACAGAGACATGTATCCTGGAGCTGGAAGTTGGGGTCCTGGTGACTGCTGCGGTGGGAACAAACCCCAAGGACTCTAGCTGGAAGCAAACCCAACCTGAATGAAAGGGGGGGGGGATTTTGCTGGCCAGCGAAAGGTCTCTCATAGCTTGGAGCTGTGAGCCTACAGCTGGATCAGGGTCTCTTTCCCTTTTGGGGGACACAGGAGTGTCTGCCCCATAGGGGAGCCCAAAAACGAATTTTAGGTATACTGCCTCCGCCATGGTCAGTGTCCAAGTCTCTGGCAGTAAGTTCAGGAGGAGGGTGTGACGTTGTGCAGTCTATATGGTTTTATAAAAATATAAGTGAATATAATGTAACTGGGATATGCTTCATGCAAAAGGTCTCTTGTAAGGTATCATTACAAAGCCCATAATCTACTGAGTGTGATCATCCTATTTGTAGAAATGTACCACTCTTGTATCTAAAACTAGAAATATAAAACATAACTCTGAGGGCCTATTGTAATTATGTAAAGTGTGGGCCATTAATGATGGTTTGGAATTTTGATGACTCCCATTAACAAGGACCATTGTCTGCAGATGACTGTGTCTACCTGTGAGTCTTCCTGTATATGTGTGTGCTGGCAAGTGAGTAATGAAGTCTTGCAGTGACATGTGATCATGTCACCTGAACTGGAATCCATCTTTAACCTGGTGCTTTTCCAGTGAGGGGGGGGTGGAAACCCAGAGGGACAAAGAGTTCCCGCCTTATGCAAAAGATATATAAAGGGGTGGAAGAGAACAGAGGAGGGAGAGGAGCCATCATGGAGAATCCCCTAGCTAACACCTAAGCTGGAACAAGAGCTGTACCAGGGGAAAGAATTGTGCCCAGGCCTGGAAGGTGTCCAGTCTGAGAAAAACTTACTGAAGCATCTCTGAGGGTGAGATTATCTGTATTTAGTTTGATTAAGCATAGATTTGCGCATTTTATTTTATTTTGCTTGTGACTTACTTTGTTCTGTCTGTTACTACTTTGAACCACTTAAATCCTACTGTCTGTATTTAATAAAATCACTTTTTATTTAGTAATTTACTCAGAGTATGTATTAATACCTGGGGGAGCAAACA
>NW_020674767.1:0-4946 GCF_002925995.2 Terrapene triunguis
ATGGGACACATCCTTTCCCAGTTTTTCTCATGGCGGGGTGGAAGTGGAGTACCAGGTGGGGATGACTTTCTCCGCTCTTCCATTACTTGGAGCTGAAGTCTGGCCGTCTCCTGTTCCATCCTGCGAGTCTCCTGTTCAGCAGCGAGCAGCTCTAGACGCCCCTTACGAGCTCTCTCTTCTAATTCTGCTATTTTTTGCTTCTCCAGCAATCGAAGATCTGCTAGCTTCTGTTCATGCTCAAATTGCAGTTTACTTGTCACCTTTTGCATCCTCATTTTTTCTGCATCTTCTGTAGCCTCAGGTAAGGGCTGTGCTCTTGCCCCCTGATCACTGGCTATTAACAGATTTCTCAGTTCTTCCTTTGTAGCTTTCTTTCTAAAGCTTATCCTCTTTTCTGAACACAAATTTTCCAGGGCTTTTTTCCCAAGTCCCTCATATGCTCTTTGCTCAGCCATTGCAGCAGCTCTTTAACCAACAAAACTCTCAATCCCAAAATTCAAATTTGGATAGCGTGGAGTTCTGACCCAAAGCTTAATTGACCTGGTTCTGTGGATCCTGCCGACTACGCCACTGTGACGATGCGGTTCTGGCGGAACCCAACTGAGAGTGCCAACTCAGGACAAATTGCTCAAACAGGGCAGTTACAGCCCAAGGCTGGGGTTTTTTCCACCTCTAAGGCAAACCAAACCAGCCAGACTAAGAGGACTTCGGTCTCACCCCACTGGCTAACCGCAAGTCTCACAAGCAATCTCCTTAGACACTCCAGTTTCCCAGTATCACCACCAGTGCCACTCGTTATGGGGACAAATGGTTATGAAAACCAAAACCCCAGTAAAAGAAAAAGGTTCTCCTGATCCCAAAGGACCAAGCCCCAGACCCAGGTCAATATACAAATCAGATCTTACCCACAAATCACGCTGTTGCCAATCCTTTAGAATCTAAAATCTAAAGGTTTATTCATAAAAGGAAAAAGATAGAGATGAGAGCTAGAATTGGTTAAATGGAATCAATTACATACAGTAATGGCAAAGTTCTTGGTTCAGTCTTGCAGCAGGATAGAATAAACTGCAGGTTCAAATCAAGTCTCTGGAATACATCCCCCGCTGGGATGGGTCCTCAGTCCTTTGTTCAAAGCTTCAGCTTGTAGCAAAGTTCTTCCAGAGGTATGAAGCAGGATTGAAGACCAGATGGAGATGAGGCATCAGCCTTATATAGTCTTTTCCAGGTGTAAGAACACCTCTTTGTCCTTACTGTGGAAAATTACAGCAAAATGGAGTCTGGAGTCACATGGGCCAGTTCCTGCATACCTTGCTGAGTTACAAGGCGTATCTGCCTTCTCTCAATGGGTCCATTGTATAGCTGATGGTCCTTAATGGGCCATCAAGCAGGCTAGGCAGAGCTAACACCAATTTGTCTGGGATGTCACCCAGCAGCATAGCATAAGTTTGAAATACAGACAGTATAGAGCCAATATTCCTAACTTCAACTACAAAATTGATACACACATATAGACAGCATAATCATATCTAGTAAACCATAACCTTGTCTTAGACACCCCATTTGACCCCCTTTACACAAGATCTGGGTGCCACTACAGGACCTCGGTTGCAACAATGATCTATATGGTCCCAGATTATATCAATAACGTCACACCCCCAACGCAAAATTGATGCAGGAAGGGATGACACAAACATCACTGACTGCATCCCAAGAGCTCCCCATCCTTGGGTCTGTCTCACTACCGCTAGTATTGGGTTAGAAGTTATACCAGTGTATAACAGAAATGGTTTATCAAAGTCATGTTCAATAACATGATTGAACCTCTTTACAAACTCAAGGTAAAACTTAGTTAGAACAATAGTGGATTGGATCTGCTCTTGCAGCACGGTTCCTGAATGTCTCATGTGATTTTGCCAAGAGCTAAAGAAAACAGCTACTTTATTCATACAAGCTCTGGCAAATATTTGGAACCCAATTAACATCAAGTTAATGTAGATATTAAGGTTGTTTACAGTACAGGAATCTTGGCCTTTAGCCATGAAAGCAATATGGTAGTGTGCCTCGGTTTCCCTTTTTATACAGCACATTAGGTCTGGAATGTCTTTTCCCCTGTGAAAAGTTCCAATACTGTTTACAGGCATTAACTGTGAAACACCAGTATAACAAGGCCTTTTAACATAAAGTGTGTTCTCAGGTATTCCTTTTAACCTGTTCAATGGATTTTCCAAAAGATTAGGCACATTGTACATTTTTACAGTTTGTGGTAATAGCAACACATTTGTTACAAAAATTACCATTAGCAGTAATAACAAATTCATTGCAAGTGTCCATTTACAATCATGTTTGTCATGCCACAGCCTTGGCTCAATACCATTGGAATTTGGGCATTTTAAGGTTAACCTGTGGCTTCCCTTTGCAAAATTCAGTTTTCTCTTTCCTCCTTGTCCTGCAGGATCAAACCCTGATTTCTCTTGCTTAACAGAATTTACTGGCTGATGGGGTGGGCTCTCTGTGCTAACAGCTATTAGCAAGTCCTTCCTCTCCCAGCCAGGCAAGTAATTTGCATTACCCCAGACAGGAGCCAGTCCACCAGTTTTCATATCCTTAACTGCTATCATTTCCAAGGCTGGACTCTGTCTTAAAGAGATACCACACAAATCCAAAGAGTCTGAGGGTGAGAGTTTGCTTGCTCTCCCCTGCATCCTCAAGCATTCGGCCATAAAACTGTTCTGCTTTGAAACACCAGTAACCAAATCTGTCCTCAGACCCTGAAGCACAGACTGCTCACTTAACGAATTAGCATGGAGACAGTCCTGTCCCAACACCATTGTCTTCCTGACAAGCTGGCCACACACAGCCACTTGGTTATAGGGCTGCTCCACTTTCTTAACAGCTCTTACTTCATCTGAGACCTTCTCAAAGCTACGCACACTGGATCTTTCAAAAGGAAAGTCAGTGGATCCATTCACAACAGAAAATTTCTGGCTGTTAGGAACTGAAACTTCCTTGATTAAATCACTCTCACACCCTTCAGTTGCAGTGAACTGCTTGCACAGATTACCATGAGGAGTCCTTTCCCCAGGAGCTTTTCTAAGCAGCAAATCACCCCTCACAGAAATTCTGTCCTTACCCTTTTCACCTAGGGCTTGCTTTAAAGGAACACTTTTCTGAGCAACAACAGACTCTGTCTGGGTCTTACTTACATTTAGGATCACCTTTGGCCCATCAGGCAGATTTCTACACAATCCCCTTTCAGGCAAACCCATAGACTCATTAGATGAAAGGTCAGAAGCATTCTCCTTTCCTTTGCCACACACAAGCTTAGGAATTTTGTCCTTTTTGCTACAAGTTGTTAAACTGTCCGTAGGTACCACAACCAAATTACCTTTCTGCTCTCCTTGTGCCCTGGCTAGGGTATCACCCTGATTAGACAGAGTTGTTACCCCCTTCTCCAACCCCACATGAGCAACAGGCAAGATACAAGCACCAGAATTGTCTGGTCTCTGGGATTTTGCTAAGACACTAACTGGATGCAACCTAGTTACAGTGCCATTCTCCCCAGCAGACACACACTTAGGACCATTCCCTTCCTGGGCTTTAGTTGAATCCAGAACCAAATCTGAGACAACTGAATTACTCTCAACCATCACAGGCTGAAAGGCACCTTCTGTCTGCTCCACAGACAAAAAAGAGTTGGAGACATATTTTCCTTTACTAGACACCCAGTTTGGGATTTCATTTCCCTTGTCCCAGCACACCGGGCTGTTCACAGACAACTGCTTGGAGACTGGGGTAGCTTCCTTCATAGGCAAGTCAATACCCCTGACAGACACAGGCACATTTCCTTCACTGTCACTATTCTTCACACAGAAAACCGGTAAGGTATGGGGACACTCATCTTCCACTCTCCTTGCCTTCCCAAACTGCTGACTAGATAAAGCCATCAGCCCACAAGACTGCCTAGGCTCATCCAAAATCTCCTTGTTCCCCTCTCCCTTCGCTTGATCTAATTCCAGATTTACTTCTGAGTCATTAGATAGACATTCAGAAACTTCATTCATAGCCAAACAGCTACTTTCCAAAGACAAACTTTTGGAGAAACCCTCCATAGGCACAACCTTAGGATCAATCCTCTCCTGTGCCTGGTTTGTGTTAACTTGACTGACCATAGCTTTAATATCATTTCCAATCATAATATCCTTAGGGAGTGTGTCTTTTACTCCCACAACCATGGTGCCCTCAAATCCCTTCCATTTCAGGTGGATTTTAGCCAAAGGCACCGTGACAAAATACTCAGAAAAGGCTACAACAGTCACATCCTCACCTGGCAAATAATCTTCCTTCCTGACCAGACTTGCTTTAACCAAAGTGATATCTGCTGCGGTGTCCCTCCATGCCATACACCTTACTCCATTCACTTCTGCACTGCTAATAAACTCTGCATTATTTCCCCCATATTTAGCTTTCATGTGAGTTTTAAGGTCAAATTCTTCAGAGACCACAGAAACAGCATTTGCACACAGGGCACCAATGCTGGGCTCTGTGTAGCTTGCCTGTGAGTTTACAACAACAGGGTTAGCATTGGCCGTGGCATCTGGGGTTGCTGGTTTTGGGCTGCCCTTCAGTGTCGGGCAGTCTGGTCTCATGTGGCCCATCATACCACAGTGATAGCATGTAACCTGTTCCGTCCTGGGATGTGAGTTCCTACCCTCCGGGCCCCCTTGAACTCCTTTAGAAGAGTCAGGTTTACTTTTAAATCCTTCCCTCCTCTTGAACTGGGGAGAATGGTGATTAGTTTTCCCCGGGGTTTTACACCCTTCTCGAGCCCTGTTTTGGGTATGGGCATCCGCAATCTCTGCTGCCCGTAGGACTGACTCAGGGTCCCTATCACACACAGCTGCTCTCACATTGTCAGGCACAATGTCTAAGAACTGTTCCAAAGTTAT
>NW_020674767.1:4956-9902 GCF_002925995.2 Terrapene triunguis
ATGGGACACATCCTTTCCCAGTTTTTCTCATGGCGGGGTGGAAGTGGAGTACCAGGTGGGGATGACTTTCTCCGCTCTTCCATTACTTGGAGCTGAAGTCTGGCCGTCTCCTGTTCCATCCTGCGAGTCTCCTGTTCAGCAGCGAGCAGCTCTAGACGCCCCTTACGAGCTCTCTCTTCTAATTCTGCTATTTTTTGCTTCTCCAGCAATCGAAGATCTGCTAGCTTCTGTTCATGCTCAAATTGCAGTTTACTTGTCACCTTTTGCATCCTCATTTTTTCTGCATCTTCTGTAGCCTCAGGTAAGGGCTGTGCTCTTGCCCCCTGATCACTGGCTATTAACAGATTTCTCAGTTCTTCCTTTGTAGCTTTCTTTCTAAAGCTTATCCTCTTTTCTGAACACAAATTTTCCAGGGCTTTTTTCCCAAGTCCCTCATATGCTCTTTGCTCAGCCATTGCAGCAGCTCTTTAACCAACAAAACTCTCAATCCCAAAATTCAAATTTGGATAGCGTGGAGTTCTGACCCAAAGCTTAATTGACCTGGTTCTGTGGATCCTGCCGACTACGCCACTGTGACGATGCGGTTCTGGCGGAACCCAACTGAGAGTGCCAACTCAGGACAAATTGCTCAAACAGGGCAGTTACAGCCCAAGGCTGGGGTTTTTTCCACCTCTAAGGCAAACCAAACCAGCCAGACTAAGAGGACTTCGGTCTCACCCCACTGGCTAACCGCAAGTCTCACAAGCAATCTCCTTAGACACTCCAGTTTCCCAGTATCACCACCAGTGCCACTCGTTATGGGGACAAATGGTTATGAAAACCAAAACCCCAGTAAAAGAAAAAGGTTCTCCTGATCCCAAAGGACCAAGCCCCAGACCCAGGTCAATATACAAATCAGATCTTACCCACAAATCACGCTGTTGCCAATCCTTTAGAATCTAAAATCTAAAGGTTTATTCATAAAAGGAAAAAGATAGAGATGAGAGCTAGAATTGGTTAAATGGAATCAATTACATACAGTAATGGCAAAGTTCTTGGTTCAGTCTTGCAGCAGGATAGAATAAACTGCAGGTTCAAATCAAGTCTCTGGAATACATCCCCCGCTGGGATGGGTCCTCAGTCCTTTGTTCAAAGCTTCAGCTTGTAGCAAAGTTCTTCCAGAGGTATGAAGCAGGATTGAAGACCAGATGGAGATGAGGCATCAGCCTTATATAGTCTTTTCCAGGTGTAAGAACACCTCTTTGTCCTTACTGTGGAAAATTACAGCAAAATGGAGTCTGGAGTCACATGGGCCAGTTCCTGCATACCTTGCTGAGTTACAAGGCGTATCTGCCTTCTCTCAATGGGTCCATTGTATAGCTGATGGTCCTTAATGGGCCATCAAGCAGGCTAGGCAGAGCTAACACCAATTTGTCTGGGATGTCACCCAGCAGCATAGCATAAGTTTGAAATACAGACAGTATAGAGCCAATATTCCTAACTTCAACTACAAAATTGATACACACATATAGACAGCATAATCATATCTAGTAAACCATAACCTTGTCTTAGACACCCCATTTGACCCCCTTTACACAAGATCTGGGTGCCACTACAGGACCTCGGTTGCAACAATGATCTATATGGTCCCAGATTATATCAATAACGTCACACCCCCAACGCAAAATTGATGCAGGAAGGGATGACACAAACATCACTGACTGCATCCCAAGAGCTCCCCATCCTTGGGTCTGTCTCACTACCGCTAGTATTGGGTTAGAAGTTATACCAGTGTATAACAGAAATGGTTTATCAAAGTCATGTTCAATAACATGATTGAACCTCTTTACAAACTCAAGGTAAAACTTAGTTAGAACAATAGTGGATTGGATCTGCTCTTGCAGCACGGTTCCTGAATGTCTCATGTGATTTTGCCAAGAGCTAAAGAAAACAGCTACTTTATTCATACAAGCTCTGGCAAATATTTGGAACCCAATTAACATCAAGTTAATGTAGATATTAAGGTTGTTTACAGTACAGGAATCTTGGCCTTTAGCCATGAAAGCAATATGGTAGTGTGCCTCGGTTTCCCTTTTTATACAGCACATTAGGTCTGGAATGTCTTTTCCCCTGTGAAAAGTTCCAATACTGTTTACAGGCATTAACTGTGAAACACCAGTATAACAAGGCCTTTTAACATAAAGTGTGTTCTCAGGTATTCCTTTTAACCTGTTCAATGGATTTTCCAAAAGATTAGGCACATTGTACATTTTTACAGTTTGTGGTAATAGCAACACATTTGTTACAAAAATTACCATTAGCAGTAATAACAAATTCATTGCAAGTGTCCATTTACAATCATGTTTGTCATGCCACAGCCTTGGCTCAATACCATTGGAATTTGGGCATTTTAAGGTTAACCTGTGGCTTCCCTTTGCAAAATTCAGTTTTCTCTTTCCTCCTTGTCCTGCAGGATCAAACCCTGATTTCTCTTGCTTAACAGAATTTACTGGCTGATGGGGTGGGCTCTCTGTGCTAACAGCTATTAGCAAGTCCTTCCTCTCCCAGCCAGGCAAGTAATTTGCATTACCCCAGACAGGAGCCAGTCCACCAGTTTTCATATCCTTAACTGCTATCATTTCCAAGGCTGGACTCTGTCTTAAAGAGATACCACACAAATCCAAAGAGTCTGAGGGTGAGAGTTTGCTTGCTCTCCCCTGCATCCTCAAGCATTCGGCCATAAAACTGTTCTGCTTTGAAACACCAGTAACCAAATCTGTCCTCAGACCCTGAAGCACAGACTGCTCACTTAACGAATTAGCATGGAGACAGTCCTGTCCCAACACCATTGTCTTCCTGACAAGCTGGCCACACACAGCCACTTGGTTATAGGGCTGCTCCACTTTCTTAACAGCTCTTACTTCATCTGAGACCTTCTCAAAGCTACGCACACTGGATCTTTCAAAAGGAAAGTCAGTGGATCCATTCACAACAGAAAATTTCTGGCTGTTAGGAACTGAAACTTCCTTGATTAAATCACTCTCACACCCTTCAGTTGCAGTGAACTGCTTGCACAGATTACCATGAGGAGTCCTTTCCCCAGGAGCTTTTCTAAGCAGCAAATCACCCCTCACAGAAATTCTGTCCTTACCCTTTTCACCTAGGGCTTGCTTTAAAGGAACACTTTTCTGAGCAACAACAGACTCTGTCTGGGTCTTACTTACATTTAGGATCACCTTTGGCCCATCAGGCAGATTTCTACACAATCCCCTTTCAGGCAAACCCATAGACTCATTAGATGAAAGGTCAGAAGCATTCTCCTTTCCTTTGCCACACACAAGCTTAGGAATTTTGTCCTTTTTGCTACAAGTTGTTAAACTGTCCGTAGGTACCACAACCAAATTACCTTTCTGCTCTCCTTGTGCCCTGGCTAGGGTATCACCCTGATTAGACAGAGTTGTTACCCCCTTCTCCAACCCCACATGAGCAACAGGCAAGATACAAGCACCAGAATTGTCTGGTCTCTGGGATTTTGCTAAGACACTAACTGGATGCAACCTAGTTACAGTGCCATTCTCCCCAGCAGACACACACTTAGGACCATTCCCTTCCTGGGCTTTAGTTGAATCCAGAACCAAATCTGAGACAACTGAATTACTCTCAACCATCACAGGCTGAAAGGCACCTTCTGTCTGCTCCACAGACAAAAAAGAGTTGGAGACATATTTTCCTTTACTAGACACCCAGTTTGGGATTTCATTTCCCTTGTCCCAGCACACCGGGCTGTTCACAGACAACTGCTTGGAGACTGGGGTAGCTTCCTTCATAGGCAAGTCAATACCCCTGACAGACACAGGCACATTTCCTTCACTGTCACTATTCTTCACACAGAAAACCGGTAAGGTATGGGGACACTCATCTTCCACTCTCCTTGCCTTCCCAAACTGCTGACTAGATAAAGCCATCAGCCCACAAGACTGCCTAGGCTCATCCAAAATCTCCTTGTTCCCCTCTCCCTTCGCTTGATCTAATTCCAGATTTACTTCTGAGTCATTAGATAGACATTCAGAAACTTCATTCATAGCCAAACAGCTACTTTCCAAAGACAAACTTTTGGAGAAACCCTCCATAGGCACAACCTTAGGATCAATCCTCTCCTGTGCCTGGTTTGTGTTAACTTGACTGACCATAGCTTTAATATCATTTCCAATCATAATATCCTTAGGGAGTGTGTCTTTTACTCCCACAACCATGGTGCCCTCAAATCCCTTCCATTTCAGGTGGATTTTAGCCAAAGGCACCGTGACAAAATACTCAGAAAAGGCTACAACAGTCACATCCTCACCTGGCAAATAATCTTCCTTCCTGACCAGACTTGCTTTAACCAAAGTGATATCTGCTGCGGTGTCCCTCCATGCCATACACCTTACTCCATTCACTTCTGCACTGCTAATAAACTCTGCATTATTTCCCCCATATTTAGCTTTCATGTGAGTTTTAAGGTCAAATTCTTCAGAGACCACAGAAACAGCATTTGCACACAGGGCACCAATGCTGGGCTCTGTGTAGCTTGCCTGTGAGTTTACAACAACAGGGTTAGCATTGGCCGTGGCATCTGGGGTTGCTGGTTTTGGGCTGCCCTTCAGTGTCGGGCAGTCTGGTCTCATGTGGCCCATCATACCACAGTGATAGCATGTAACCTGTTCCGTCCTGGGATGTGAGTTCCTACCCTCCGGGCCCCCTTGAACTCCTTTAGAAGAGTCAGGTTTACTTTTAAATCCTTCCCTCCTCTTGAACTGGGGAGAATGGTGATTAGTTTTCCCCGGGGTTTTACACCCTTCTCGAGCCCTGTTTTGGGTATGGGCATCCGCAATCTCTGCTGCCCGTAGGACTGACTCAGGGTCCCTATCACACACAGCTGCTCTCACATTGTCAGGCACAATGTCTAAGAACTGTTCCAAAGTTAT
>NW_020674768.1:0-964 GCF_002925995.2 Terrapene triunguis
GGCCAGACTCCTTTCAGTCCTGGAAGGGGGAAGACACAAGTAACACAGTGGAAGGAGTGGAGTTACAGATGAAGACGGATGAATTTAGGTTGCATCTCTGAATCTACAAAGGAAAACAGAGGTGAGGATGCCCACGGTGCCATGGTGGACCACTAGGGAGTGATGCAGGGCCAATGTCTAGCCATTATAGGGTCTTGTATCAATAAGGAAAGCTGAACTGCAAATCAGATGAAACAGACCAGGGAAAACCCAGAGGAGCTTGCTGATAGTCATAGATTTTTAAGAGATGGAGAATGTTAAAGTCAGCAAATGCTACGTGAGAACCATAATGGCAGCTGCCAACCGGTAGTTATCCTTTTCTGCACAAATGTGCTGTGCCATCTGGCGGGACTCTGTGAGTGGGGAGCTGGATCCAGGGACTTGAAAAATTCAGATTAAAAACCAGCAAAACCCAAATACTTGCTTTTTCAAAACTCAGGAATTTTTTGGGGAAATTCAGTAAAAACTGAAAATGAGGGGCCTTAAGTCTCAAGTATGGGAGGGAGGGGGAGCAGCGGCGCGCGAAACGGCCGCTCGGGATCTCCCCCGCCCTCCCAGATTTGAGAGCCTGGGAGGGAGGGGGAGACTCCGAGCGGCCGAGGCGCGGGCGCCGCTTCTCCCCCTCCCTCCCAGGCTCTGAAGCCTGGGAGGGAGGGGGAGCAGCGGCGCGCGAAACGGCTGTTTCGCGCGCCGCGGCCGCTTGGGATCTCCCCCTCCCTCCCAGGCAGCAGCAGCGGAGGTGAGCTAGGGCGGCCGCGGCACATTTTTAGGGGCGGCATTCTGGCGCCGGCCATGCCACCCCTAAAAATGTGCCGCCCCAAGCACCAGCTTGTTTGGCTGGTGCCTAGAGCCGGCCCTGGCCCTGAGGCCTGGTACTATTGACTGAAGCGCCACAGCCGCTAAGAGGACGGGTGGGGCTTGAGTG
>NW_020674768.1:974-1938 GCF_002925995.2 Terrapene triunguis
GGCCAGACTCCTTTCAGTCCTGGAAGGGGGAAGACACAAGTAACACAGTGGAAGGAGTGGAGTTACAGATGAAGACGGATGAATTTAGGTTGCATCTCTGAATCTACAAAGGAAAACAGAGGTGAGGATGCCCACGGTGCCATGGTGGACCACTAGGGAGTGATGCAGGGCCAATGTCTAGCCATTATAGGGTCTTGTATCAATAAGGAAAGCTGAACTGCAAATCAGATGAAACAGACCAGGGAAAACCCAGAGGAGCTTGCTGATAGTCATAGATTTTTAAGAGATGGAGAATGTTAAAGTCAGCAAATGCTACGTGAGAACCATAATGGCAGCTGCCAACCGGTAGTTATCCTTTTCTGCACAAATGTGCTGTGCCATCTGGCGGGACTCTGTGAGTGGGGAGCTGGATCCAGGGACTTGAAAAATTCAGATTAAAAACCAGCAAAACCCAAATACTTGCTTTTTCAAAACTCAGGAATTTTTTGGGGAAATTCAGTAAAAACTGAAAATGAGGGGCCTTAAGTCTCAAGTATGGGAGGGAGGGGGAGCAGCGGCGCGCGAAACGGCCGCTCGGGATCTCCCCCGCCCTCCCAGATTTGAGAGCCTGGGAGGGAGGGGGAGACTCCGAGCGGCCGAGGCGCGGGCGCCGCTTCTCCCCCTCCCTCCCAGGCTCTGAAGCCTGGGAGGGAGGGGGAGCAGCGGCGCGCGAAACGGCTGTTTCGCGCGCCGCGGCCGCTTGGGATCTCCCCCTCCCTCCCAGGCAGCAGCAGCGGAGGTGAGCTAGGGCGGCCGCGGCACATTTTTAGGGGCGGCATTCTGGCGCCGGCCATGCCACCCCTAAAAATGTGCCGCCCCAAGCACCAGCTTGTTTGGCTGGTGCCTAGAGCCGGCCCTGGCCCTGAGGCCTGGTACTATTGACTGAAGCGCCACAGCCGCTAAGAGGACGGGTGGGGCTTGAGTG
>NW_020674769.1:0-788 GCF_002925995.2 Terrapene triunguis
AATTTCAGATTTAAATATCTGAAACTGTGTGTAGCGGGGTGGTTACCCGCTCCAGCCCTGACAGGGTAGAAGCCAGCCCTGGGAGAGGGCTTGGGGCTAGGAGAAAAAGCCCAAGCTGATTGGGGAAGGTGCTACACCTGGGCCACACCCCAATCAGGGCAGCCTGGCCTTATAAGAAGGCCAGGGCAGTCAGAAACTGAGCAGAGTCTCTCCTCTAGCAGTGGAGGGAGACTGGCCTGGCTGCAGGGGAGTAAGAAGGTACCGGGGAGTGAAGCAGGGCTGGGGAGGAGCAGGGGAGCTCCAGTCTGGTGACTCCCCAGGCTGCAGGGCCAGGTTCCAGGCCCATAGAGGTACTGGGTGGTAGAAGAAGGCAGCAGGTCAAACCCCCTTGCCTGTGATGAGTGGCTTTTATACTGCAGTCTGCCCTAGTGAGCTGGGGCTAGGTGAGGACTGGCAGAAGCCCAGACTGAGGCAAGGTGGAGGTTCCCTGGGGAAGGGAGACCCACAGAGATTGTTGGGGTATTGCCAGGCAGCAGCACCTCAGGGAGAATGGGGACCGGGAAGGACACGGGGGCCAGCTGTGGCGGATCACCGGCCTGCAGAGGGTGCTCTGGGCTGGAAATCGAGCTAATTCCCTGAGAGACAAGCAGGAGGCGCCGCAGGGGTGAGTCAGCATATGTATTATGTTTAGGGCCTTACCAAATTCATGGTCCATGAAATGTGATCTCCCCTGTGAAATCTGGCTATTGTAGGGGAGACCAGATTTCACACAGTTGGGAGGCCAGAGA
>NW_020674769.1:798-1586 GCF_002925995.2 Terrapene triunguis
AATTTCAGATTTAAATATCTGAAACTGTGTGTAGCGGGGTGGTTACCCGCTCCAGCCCTGACAGGGTAGAAGCCAGCCCTGGGAGAGGGCTTGGGGCTAGGAGAAAAAGCCCAAGCTGATTGGGGAAGGTGCTACACCTGGGCCACACCCCAATCAGGGCAGCCTGGCCTTATAAGAAGGCCAGGGCAGTCAGAAACTGAGCAGAGTCTCTCCTCTAGCAGTGGAGGGAGACTGGCCTGGCTGCAGGGGAGTAAGAAGGTACCGGGGAGTGAAGCAGGGCTGGGGAGGAGCAGGGGAGCTCCAGTCTGGTGACTCCCCAGGCTGCAGGGCCAGGTTCCAGGCCCATAGAGGTACTGGGTGGTAGAAGAAGGCAGCAGGTCAAACCCCCTTGCCTGTGATGAGTGGCTTTTATACTGCAGTCTGCCCTAGTGAGCTGGGGCTAGGTGAGGACTGGCAGAAGCCCAGACTGAGGCAAGGTGGAGGTTCCCTGGGGAAGGGAGACCCACAGAGATTGTTGGGGTATTGCCAGGCAGCAGCACCTCAGGGAGAATGGGGACCGGGAAGGACACGGGGGCCAGCTGTGGCGGATCACCGGCCTGCAGAGGGTGCTCTGGGCTGGAAATCGAGCTAATTCCCTGAGAGACAAGCAGGAGGCGCCGCAGGGGTGAGTCAGCATATGTATTATGTTTAGGGCCTTACCAAATTCATGGTCCATGAAATGTGATCTCCCCTGTGAAATCTGGCTATTGTAGGGGAGACCAGATTTCACACAGTTGGGAGGCCAGAGA
>NW_020674770.1:0-2695 GCF_002925995.2 Terrapene triunguis
GGGGGGTGGCCCATCACCTGGGGGCACAAGGGAGACCGGCTTGGGGCCGTCGGGGCCGACCCCCTCCAGCGCCTCCTTACAACGCTGCCAGGTGCTGAACTGGGGCTTGGGGTTCACTATACAAGATGGTCCCAATCCGTATCCAATCAAGAAGCCATAACGACCCGCAGTCCGGATACCAGGGGCACTGGCGATCTATTTCCCTTAGAAGGTCCTCAATATGAGCGACCGGGACAATGACACATGATCGTTGCCGTATAATCTTTTGTAACTCTCTTGCGTGCTCCTTCTGGGCACTGGAAAGTCTCCCCCCCCCACATACTCACGAATCAGGGGCGGCAAACAGCCGCGGGGTGCGCTCGGCGTATCCAGCCAGTGAGCAGGGGGTTATCACGTCGGAGTCACCAGCTGTGGCGACGACAGAGGAAAGGAAACAGAACACCAGGTCTGTGGTAGCCAGAAAGCCCAAAAGCCTCAAGCCAAAAAGCCTCTCAGGGAATTTTCCCTGAGGTTTTTATTATCTTCTACTTCCCTGTTTACAACACTTCTAAGTGGTTAAATTCTTGCGCATAAAAGAAGCATACAGTGTACAGCCACATAAGATAACAAACCCATATCTTGTGCACGTGAAAGCCAGCTGCGAGGAAGACAAACAGGCCAGCCAAGAAGTTTCCCAAATCACAGACGCTGGGGTGAAGGCCACTCCTGCCTCGTTGCCATGGGAACAGTTTGCTGCACCCGTGAGCTGACGATTCGGGAGCTATGCGTCTCCATATCCCCCCCTTTTCTATTTTAGATGCGGTGTTTGAACGGAGCACCCTCGCAGCGTTGCATACACAATGCCACTAGATTGGGTATACACTGGACAAAGCAGCAAAATAAAACACCAAGGACTAGGACTAAGACCCCATACTATAAGAGGGTTTTTATCCACCCTGAGGGTAGCCATGACTAGATATAATTCCACTAAGGAGGGAAAACGTCCTGGCGGATGGCTTGAGCATAACATTTCAGCATATCAATTTGCTATTGCATGCGATTACTATTATCAGTAAGCTTAAAACAACACATTTCTTTTACTGTCTCACACCCCAGATGTTGCTGGGTGGTTTGCAGACAGGAACAAGGCAGGTACTTAACAGACCTTGCATGTCCGGGGCAACGGCCAGGCAGAAATCAGATTGATTTAATACTTGTGCCAGGCGGACCCAGATATTAAACTGCAGCCGCTGCTCCATCTGGGGTTCGCCTTGGCAACCAGGGGCCAACAGGAAACCTCCCAATACACACAAAATAAAGAGTGAGTTAGCATTAAGGCAAGCTAACAATGTCACAAGGTAGTTTTCTGCGGTAGGTTCCAGCTGCTGCTGCACCCGCAGCTGCTCGGCCTGCAATGAGAGGGCTTTAACCTGTCCCCAGGTCATGCGCTGCGGGGGCTCCCGCGGGGGACGCTGGCGAGGACGCTCGGGATCCTGTAGATGTAGGTTGAACTGCGGAATGGGGTTCGACAGTCCCTGGTGCCAGGCCATCGCCGTGCCACGGGCGGACGTTATGCGCCGGGACCCACAACGGACCTGTAGGAAGAGAAACGGCAGCATGCCCCCGTCCCCATGTTATAAGGGGTACTGGGCCATGCCACTGAGGATCTGGGGCCTTGCGATATTTAACAAGGGGGCAGGGCAAAGCCTGGTGGCTGCGAAAATGACGTTCTGCCGCAGAATAATTGTCGGTCAAATTCAAATAATTCAGGGTAAAGAGCACTGCAGCCAGCCATTCCTGGCGGGGAGGAAGGCCTACTGGAATCCCCCCTTTCTGTTTTTGGCGGGCCAGAGCCTGTTTGAGCGCACGGTTGGCCCGTTCCACAATGGCCTGGCCTGTGGGGTATTAAAGGGGCTAGTGGACTCCTCCAAATGCCCTGCCTGCAGCTGGTCATTAACCAAGTGCTGGAGGGCCTCCAGCTTTTCCAGAGGAAGCGGCCACTGCGCAACCCATACGGGCTCGTCAGTAAGCCAACGGAGGGGGAGGGCCGTACGCCTAATCATCAATATGGATGGTGGCAGTGAACTGTGTTAATAAATCATGGCCCCACAAATTAAGGTGGACGGGGAGAATGATAGGCCGGATATGGGCGCGGCGGTGAGAGCGCCGAATCCTAACCACTAGACCACCAGGGATAAGCTGCCCGTGGCGTGCCCTCTGCCTGCTGGGGGATGCCCGAAAACTGCCCTGCGCCATATAACTGCTCAGCGAGATAGGCCCCCCCACCCTGTGCTGCCGCCGCGAGCGCCTCTCGCTGATACTCGCTATCCCACACAACATATTGCGTGGGAGACAGCACCATGCGACACATGTCTTTCCAATCTTGGGGGAGCAAGAAATAACCATTTGACACACCTTCCAAGATCCCCAGGGTGAAAGTGGACCGCACCCCGGTCTCACGAACCGCCTTGCGGAGCTCGCGCAGAACCGAGTAGGGGAGAGCCTCCCAGTCCACTATCTGCCCCCCATTTCCATTATCCCGCCAAGAGACGGGAAACGCCTCGAACCCACAGCTGGATTCCTCATCGGTCAAGAGACCGGCCTCGCGTGCTCGCCGCACCGCCGCGGCGACAGCGCCCTCCCGCCCGACCGGTGGGCAGGGGGGCGCCACCGTGGGCGATGGCGCAGGGAGGGTCAGCTGCGGGTAGGAGGGGGG
>NW_020674770.1:2705-5400 GCF_002925995.2 Terrapene triunguis
GGGGGGTGGCCCATCACCTGGGGGCACAAGGGAGACCGGCTTGGGGCCGTCGGGGCCGACCCCCTCCAGCGCCTCCTTACAACGCTGCCAGGTGCTGAACTGGGGCTTGGGGTTCACTATACAAGATGGTCCCAATCCGTATCCAATCAAGAAGCCATAACGACCCGCAGTCCGGATACCAGGGGCACTGGCGATCTATTTCCCTTAGAAGGTCCTCAATATGAGCGACCGGGACAATGACACATGATCGTTGCCGTATAATCTTTTGTAACTCTCTTGCGTGCTCCTTCTGGGCACTGGAAAGTCTCCCCCCCCCACATACTCACGAATCAGGGGCGGCAAACAGCCGCGGGGTGCGCTCGGCGTATCCAGCCAGTGAGCAGGGGGTTATCACGTCGGAGTCACCAGCTGTGGCGACGACAGAGGAAAGGAAACAGAACACCAGGTCTGTGGTAGCCAGAAAGCCCAAAAGCCTCAAGCCAAAAAGCCTCTCAGGGAATTTTCCCTGAGGTTTTTATTATCTTCTACTTCCCTGTTTACAACACTTCTAAGTGGTTAAATTCTTGCGCATAAAAGAAGCATACAGTGTACAGCCACATAAGATAACAAACCCATATCTTGTGCACGTGAAAGCCAGCTGCGAGGAAGACAAACAGGCCAGCCAAGAAGTTTCCCAAATCACAGACGCTGGGGTGAAGGCCACTCCTGCCTCGTTGCCATGGGAACAGTTTGCTGCACCCGTGAGCTGACGATTCGGGAGCTATGCGTCTCCATATCCCCCCCTTTTCTATTTTAGATGCGGTGTTTGAACGGAGCACCCTCGCAGCGTTGCATACACAATGCCACTAGATTGGGTATACACTGGACAAAGCAGCAAAATAAAACACCAAGGACTAGGACTAAGACCCCATACTATAAGAGGGTTTTTATCCACCCTGAGGGTAGCCATGACTAGATATAATTCCACTAAGGAGGGAAAACGTCCTGGCGGATGGCTTGAGCATAACATTTCAGCATATCAATTTGCTATTGCATGCGATTACTATTATCAGTAAGCTTAAAACAACACATTTCTTTTACTGTCTCACACCCCAGATGTTGCTGGGTGGTTTGCAGACAGGAACAAGGCAGGTACTTAACAGACCTTGCATGTCCGGGGCAACGGCCAGGCAGAAATCAGATTGATTTAATACTTGTGCCAGGCGGACCCAGATATTAAACTGCAGCCGCTGCTCCATCTGGGGTTCGCCTTGGCAACCAGGGGCCAACAGGAAACCTCCCAATACACACAAAATAAAGAGTGAGTTAGCATTAAGGCAAGCTAACAATGTCACAAGGTAGTTTTCTGCGGTAGGTTCCAGCTGCTGCTGCACCCGCAGCTGCTCGGCCTGCAATGAGAGGGCTTTAACCTGTCCCCAGGTCATGCGCTGCGGGGGCTCCCGCGGGGGACGCTGGCGAGGACGCTCGGGATCCTGTAGATGTAGGTTGAACTGCGGAATGGGGTTCGACAGTCCCTGGTGCCAGGCCATCGCCGTGCCACGGGCGGACGTTATGCGCCGGGACCCACAACGGACCTGTAGGAAGAGAAACGGCAGCATGCCCCCGTCCCCATGTTATAAGGGGTACTGGGCCATGCCACTGAGGATCTGGGGCCTTGCGATATTTAACAAGGGGGCAGGGCAAAGCCTGGTGGCTGCGAAAATGACGTTCTGCCGCAGAATAATTGTCGGTCAAATTCAAATAATTCAGGGTAAAGAGCACTGCAGCCAGCCATTCCTGGCGGGGAGGAAGGCCTACTGGAATCCCCCCTTTCTGTTTTTGGCGGGCCAGAGCCTGTTTGAGCGCACGGTTGGCCCGTTCCACAATGGCCTGGCCTGTGGGGTATTAAAGGGGCTAGTGGACTCCTCCAAATGCCCTGCCTGCAGCTGGTCATTAACCAAGTGCTGGAGGGCCTCCAGCTTTTCCAGAGGAAGCGGCCACTGCGCAACCCATACGGGCTCGTCAGTAAGCCAACGGAGGGGGAGGGCCGTACGCCTAATCATCAATATGGATGGTGGCAGTGAACTGTGTTAATAAATCATGGCCCCACAAATTAAGGTGGACGGGGAGAATGATAGGCCGGATATGGGCGCGGCGGTGAGAGCGCCGAATCCTAACCACTAGACCACCAGGGATAAGCTGCCCGTGGCGTGCCCTCTGCCTGCTGGGGGATGCCCGAAAACTGCCCTGCGCCATATAACTGCTCAGCGAGATAGGCCCCCCCACCCTGTGCTGCCGCCGCGAGCGCCTCTCGCTGATACTCGCTATCCCACACAACATATTGCGTGGGAGACAGCACCATGCGACACATGTCTTTCCAATCTTGGGGGAGCAAGAAATAACCATTTGACACACCTTCCAAGATCCCCAGGGTGAAAGTGGACCGCACCCCGGTCTCACGAACCGCCTTGCGGAGCTCGCGCAGAACCGAGTAGGGGAGAGCCTCCCAGTCCACTATCTGCCCCCCATTTCCATTATCCCGCCAAGAGACGGGAAACGCCTCGAACCCACAGCTGGATTCCTCATCGGTCAAGAGACCGGCCTCGCGTGCTCGCCGCACCGCCGCGGCGACAGCGCCCTCCCGCCCGACCGGTGGGCAGGGGGGCGCCACCGTGGGCGATGGCGCAGGGAGGGTCAGCTGCGGGTAGGAGGGGGG
>NW_020674771.1:0-3401 GCF_002925995.2 Terrapene triunguis
TGTCACCTCGCCTCTCCCCCTTCCTGGGTTCTCATGTTACATGCTCAGGTATTCTCCTTCGGTCAGTCTCCCATCCCCCGATGCAGACCATCCTAGCCACACTCCCCTGTCAGCATTCACAGACCACTTTAAGAATAGTCCCAGTTCGTCACATCTCTCCCCCCTCCGAGACCGAACTGAGCGGGGTCACTTCAGCCAGTGACCCGGGGAAGTTCGAACCTACCCCCGTTCCCATGGATGCCCCCGCATCCCTCCCATTCCTTGGTGAGAATTACACCAGGCCCCTCCAGTTTCACGCCCCCCGTTAGGTCGGGGGTGCTCGATGGCACTCATAGTGCGCACGTGGGAAGGTTTATGCGGCCTGTGCCCTTTTCCCACCCCAATACCCCTGGGGTTCCAACTGGGCTGTGGTCTTCTCCCAGCGCTCCAGTCTGGAGGTCTGTGCTTCGGGCTCTCTTGGTTCAGAGCCCCCCTTTTAACCTTGGCCACCCTCTGGAAAGGCTCCTCTGTGCTGG
Organism: Terrapene triunguis; assembly: GCF_002925995.2. Classification (NCBI taxonomy): domain Eukaryota; kingdom Metazoa; phylum Chordata; order Testudines; family Emydidae; genus Terrapene; species Terrapene triunguis. Next base: position 516 of record NW_020674771.1, read on the forward strand.
GTAAGGGTCCTACAGCCGTTTTCCCCTTGTCCCGGGCCTTCCTCCCCCTCTGACAGGGGTCACAGGATCGGCAGTACTGTCGGACAGTAACAAAGACCCCAGGCCAGTAAAAGCTCCGTAGCAGCCTCTGCTGGGTACGCCAGGTTCCCTGGTGCCCTGGGAGGGGAGTGTCGTGGGCCCGGTACAGCAGCTGGCGGTGATACTTCTGGGGTACCACCAGCTGCCTCCTGATCCCCCCTGATTCCATTTTCCCTGGGGGAGCCCATTCTCGGTACAGGAACCCCTTCTCCCACAGGAACCTTTTCCGGCCACCTCTCCCCATGGTCTGTACCGCACTGAGGTCGGCCAGGTCCCTTATCTTCCGCAAGGAGGGATCTTTCTGCACCTCGGCCTGGAACTCAGCAGCTGGGACAGGGATGGCCACCTGTTCTCTCTTGCCGGCTGGGTCTGAAGCCGCAGCCTCCCTGAGCCGTGTCCCTGGGCGTTCCCTCCCCACCAGGTTAGGGTCCTGCGCCTCAGGCAAGGCACCCTCCCCAAGGCCAGGGCGCAGTGCTCCTCGGCGGCTCTGACTACGGGTCACAACCAGTGCATTCTGGGGGTTGCTTGGCCAGTCCTCCAGGTCCCCCCCCATCAACACCTCAGTGGGCAAATACGGGTGTACCCCCACATCCTTGGGGCCCTCCTTGGCCCCCCACTTCAGGCATACCCTCGCCACAGGTACCTTGAATGGTGTCCCGCCCACCCCCGTCAGAGTCAGGTAGGTGTTGGGCACCACCTGATCTGGGGCCACCACCTCGGGCCGGGCCAGCGTCACCTCTGCGCCCGTATCCCAGTATCCATTGACCTTCCTCCCATCCACCTCCAGGGGAACAAGGTACTCTCTCCGGAGGGACCGCCCCGCGCCCACCGTATAAACCAAAAACCCTGAGTCTGGAGCGTCCAGCCCCCCAGAGGAGCTGGCCTGGAGCTCTCCTCCCTCCTTAGCAGGTGGTACTCTGCCAGCCCCCCTTCCCTGGGAGTGCTGCCTCTCACCCGGCTGGGTCTCTACCCAGTCAACCCTCTGTGGGTTTGGTCTGCTCAGTCTGTCCCTGAGCCTGGGGCACTGGGCCCGTATGTGGCCTCTCTGGCCACAGTGATAGCAGCCCATGTCCCATGGGTCCCCTTGAGTGGGTCGGATGGCCCTGATGCCGGATGTTCCCCTTTGATGGGGGTTTTCCGTATTTTCCCGCTGGGAGGTCCCATGGTGACTCTCTCTCTGCGTTGTGGTGGGACTGTTCCTTTGGGACTCCTCCCTGTTATCCCCTGACTGGCTCTTTACAAACTCATCGGCCAGCTGGCCTGCATGTCGCGGGTTCTCTGGTTTTTTGTCCCTCAACCATAGCCTCAGGTCGGATGGGCACCGCTCATACAGTTGCTCCAGTACCAGCAGTTTAACCAGGTCCTCCTTCGTCTGGGCCCCATCAGCCCACTTGCTGGCGTATCCTTCCATGCGGACGGCTAGTTGCAGGTATGAGATCTCAGGGGTTTTATCCTGACTCCGGAACTTTTCCCTGTACATCTCAGAAGTCAGCCCAAACTCACGTAGCAGGGCCTTTTTGAATAGTTCGTAGTCCCCTTTCTCCGCTTCCTCCGGTTGGCGGTACAATGCCACGGATTTGGGGTCCAGTAAGGGGGTGAGAACCCGGAGTCTGTCCGCAGGATCAACCTGGTGCAGCTCGCAGGCCGTCTCAAAGGCATCCAGGAAGTCATCCATGTCCTCCCCCTCCTTACGTGGGGCCAGGATGCACTTATCAAAGCTCCGTGCAGTCCTGGGTCCCCCCTCACTCACCGCAGCCGGGGTCTAGCGGCCCTTCAGCCTCGCCAGTTCCAGTTCCTGCTGACGCTGTCTCTCATTCTCCTCCCGTTCACGATGCCTCTGTCTCTCTTCATGCTGCCTCTGTCTCTCATTCTCCTCCCGTTCATGACACCTCTGTTGTTCACGATCCTCCAGCTCTCTCAGTTTTAGCTCTTTCTCCCATTCCAGCCCATTCCGCTCCACGGATGCCGTGCGTGGCCGGGAGGATCCCCTGCTGGCCGGCGAGCGTGGCCGGGAGGATCCCCTGCTGGCCGGGGGGGTCACTGCGCCCTCGGTATTTGCTGGGCTTCTCCCCACCCTTCCCCTAGGCATAGGAAGGGGGGGTCTCGGGAAGCACTCAGCAGCCGGCTGACCACTCCCAGCTGGGACAGACACTGGGGCCTGTGCTGCATTTGCCAGGCTGCTTCCCTCAGAGACAGGGATCAGTTCATTCGAGCGATCTCCCTTCTCCAGCTGGGCGATGAGCTGTTCTTTGGTGAGCCTCCCAATGCGCACCCCCCTCTGCTTGCACAGCTCCACCAGGTCGCTCTTAAGCCACTTGGCATACATCTTCCTGCTGGCCACTCACAGGCCTGTGCGCTCACCGTTCCCCACAGTCTCCAGGGAGACCCCTAGTGTGCCAGCCCTTCTCGAGGTCACCACCTCTCTGCCAGGGTCGAGCTGCAGACTCCTCTGCCCCTGGGACCACTCGCTGCGATCCCCCGGGGGACCCTGTTACTGCAAAAGTCCTTCTCGCTGGTCACACACTCCCAGGGGTGATAACCGTCTCTCTCTGACTCTTCAGCACGCCTGGTCCCTGTCAATCCCCCTTCGTTTTACTTCTCCCCAGTCACTTACTGCAGGAAGCGCCGTCCATGGGGTGCAGTAGATCCCACCGCTGCCACCAGTTGTCACGGAGTGTGGGGGGACTCAGGGCCCTGCACCCCCGGCTTCCTGCGATTCATCATGACTCTCAGCCATCCAGTAAAGCAGAAGCCAGGAATACAGTCCAAGACAGGTCTTGCAGGCGCAGACAACAGGATCCCCCCCCC
>NW_020674771.1:3411-6812 GCF_002925995.2 Terrapene triunguis
TGTCACCTCGCCTCTCCCCCTTCCTGGGTTCTCATGTTACATGCTCAGGTATTCTCCTTCGGTCAGTCTCCCATCCCCCGATGCAGACCATCCTAGCCACACTCCCCTGTCAGCATTCACAGACCACTTTAAGAATAGTCCCAGTTCGTCACATCTCTCCCCCCTCCGAGACCGAACTGAGCGGGGTCACTTCAGCCAGTGACCCGGGGAAGTTCGAACCTACCCCCGTTCCCATGGATGCCCCCGCATCCCTCCCATTCCTTGGTGAGAATTACACCAGGCCCCTCCAGTTTCACGCCCCCCGTTAGGTCGGGGGTGCTCGATGGCACTCATAGTGCGCACGTGGGAAGGTTTATGCGGCCTGTGCCCTTTTCCCACCCCAATACCCCTGGGGTTCCAACTGGGCTGTGGTCTTCTCCCAGCGCTCCAGTCTGGAGGTCTGTGCTTCGGGCTCTCTTGGTTCAGAGCCCCCCTTTTAACCTTGGCCACCCTCTGGAAAGGCTCCTCTGTGCTGGGTAAGGGTCCTACAGCCGTTTTCCCCTTGTCCCGGGCCTTCCTCCCCCTCTGACAGGGGTCACAGGATCGGCAGTACTGTCGGACAGTAACAAAGACCCCAGGCCAGTAAAAGCTCCGTAGCAGCCTCTGCTGGGTACGCCAGGTTCCCTGGTGCCCTGGGAGGGGAGTGTCGTGGGCCCGGTACAGCAGCTGGCGGTGATACTTCTGGGGTACCACCAGCTGCCTCCTGATCCCCCCTGATTCCATTTTCCCTGGGGGAGCCCATTCTCGGTACAGGAACCCCTTCTCCCACAGGAACCTTTTCCGGCCACCTCTCCCCATGGTCTGTACCGCACTGAGGTCGGCCAGGTCCCTTATCTTCCGCAAGGAGGGATCTTTCTGCACCTCGGCCTGGAACTCAGCAGCTGGGACAGGGATGGCCACCTGTTCTCTCTTGCCGGCTGGGTCTGAAGCCGCAGCCTCCCTGAGCCGTGTCCCTGGGCGTTCCCTCCCCACCAGGTTAGGGTCCTGCGCCTCAGGCAAGGCACCCTCCCCAAGGCCAGGGCGCAGTGCTCCTCGGCGGCTCTGACTACGGGTCACAACCAGTGCATTCTGGGGGTTGCTTGGCCAGTCCTCCAGGTCCCCCCCCATCAACACCTCAGTGGGCAAATACGGGTGTACCCCCACATCCTTGGGGCCCTCCTTGGCCCCCCACTTCAGGCATACCCTCGCCACAGGTACCTTGAATGGTGTCCCGCCCACCCCCGTCAGAGTCAGGTAGGTGTTGGGCACCACCTGATCTGGGGCCACCACCTCGGGCCGGGCCAGCGTCACCTCTGCGCCCGTATCCCAGTATCCATTGACCTTCCTCCCATCCACCTCCAGGGGAACAAGGTACTCTCTCCGGAGGGACCGCCCCGCGCCCACCGTATAAACCAAAAACCCTGAGTCTGGAGCGTCCAGCCCCCCAGAGGAGCTGGCCTGGAGCTCTCCTCCCTCCTTAGCAGGTGGTACTCTGCCAGCCCCCCTTCCCTGGGAGTGCTGCCTCTCACCCGGCTGGGTCTCTACCCAGTCAACCCTCTGTGGGTTTGGTCTGCTCAGTCTGTCCCTGAGCCTGGGGCACTGGGCCCGTATGTGGCCTCTCTGGCCACAGTGATAGCAGCCCATGTCCCATGGGTCCCCTTGAGTGGGTCGGATGGCCCTGATGCCGGATGTTCCCCTTTGATGGGGGTTTTCCGTATTTTCCCGCTGGGAGGTCCCATGGTGACTCTCTCTCTGCGTTGTGGTGGGACTGTTCCTTTGGGACTCCTCCCTGTTATCCCCTGACTGGCTCTTTACAAACTCATCGGCCAGCTGGCCTGCATGTCGCGGGTTCTCTGGTTTTTTGTCCCTCAACCATAGCCTCAGGTCGGATGGGCACCGCTCATACAGTTGCTCCAGTACCAGCAGTTTAACCAGGTCCTCCTTCGTCTGGGCCCCATCAGCCCACTTGCTGGCGTATCCTTCCATGCGGACGGCTAGTTGCAGGTATGAGATCTCAGGGGTTTTATCCTGACTCCGGAACTTTTCCCTGTACATCTCAGAAGTCAGCCCAAACTCACGTAGCAGGGCCTTTTTGAATAGTTCGTAGTCCCCTTTCTCCGCTTCCTCCGGTTGGCGGTACAATGCCACGGATTTGGGGTCCAGTAAGGGGGTGAGAACCCGGAGTCTGTCCGCAGGATCAACCTGGTGCAGCTCGCAGGCCGTCTCAAAGGCATCCAGGAAGTCATCCATGTCCTCCCCCTCCTTACGTGGGGCCAGGATGCACTTATCAAAGCTCCGTGCAGTCCTGGGTCCCCCCTCACTCACCGCAGCCGGGGTCTAGCGGCCCTTCAGCCTCGCCAGTTCCAGTTCCTGCTGACGCTGTCTCTCATTCTCCTCCCGTTCACGATGCCTCTGTCTCTCTTCATGCTGCCTCTGTCTCTCATTCTCCTCCCGTTCATGACACCTCTGTTGTTCACGATCCTCCAGCTCTCTCAGTTTTAGCTCTTTCTCCCATTCCAGCCCATTCCGCTCCACGGATGCCGTGCGTGGCCGGGAGGATCCCCTGCTGGCCGGCGAGCGTGGCCGGGAGGATCCCCTGCTGGCCGGGGGGGTCACTGCGCCCTCGGTATTTGCTGGGCTTCTCCCCACCCTTCCCCTAGGCATAGGAAGGGGGGGTCTCGGGAAGCACTCAGCAGCCGGCTGACCACTCCCAGCTGGGACAGACACTGGGGCCTGTGCTGCATTTGCCAGGCTGCTTCCCTCAGAGACAGGGATCAGTTCATTCGAGCGATCTCCCTTCTCCAGCTGGGCGATGAGCTGTTCTTTGGTGAGCCTCCCAATGCGCACCCCCCTCTGCTTGCACAGCTCCACCAGGTCGCTCTTAAGCCACTTGGCATACATCTTCCTGCTGGCCACTCACAGGCCTGTGCGCTCACCGTTCCCCACAGTCTCCAGGGAGACCCCTAGTGTGCCAGCCCTTCTCGAGGTCACCACCTCTCTGCCAGGGTCGAGCTGCAGACTCCTCTGCCCCTGGGACCACTCGCTGCGATCCCCCGGGGGACCCTGTTACTGCAAAAGTCCTTCTCGCTGGTCACACACTCCCAGGGGTGATAACCGTCTCTCTCTGACTCTTCAGCACGCCTGGTCCCTGTCAATCCCCCTTCGTTTTACTTCTCCCCAGTCACTTACTGCAGGAAGCGCCGTCCATGGGGTGCAGTAGATCCCACCGCTGCCACCAGTTGTCACGGAGTGTGGGGGGACTCAGGGCCCTGCACCCCCGGCTTCCTGCGATTCATCATGACTCTCAGCCATCCAGTAAAGCAGAAGCCAGGAATACAGTCCAAGACAGGTCTTGCAGGCGCAGACAACAGGATCCCCCCCCC
>NW_020674772.1:0-2665 GCF_002925995.2 Terrapene triunguis
AACTAGACTAATAAAATTACAGTATGGCTTGTAAAAATAGAGGCTGCAGCACAAGCCTTCTACAAAATGGAGTTAGCATTTTAAAATGGGTTTTGAGTTATAATATTGCACAGAAGTTACAATGTTACAATGTAGGCAAAATGGCAAGTGTAATGAAATGGTGAACAGAAGTTACAATGGTACAGTGAATAACTAAAAACAATTTCATTCACATTGGTTCTACATTGTCCCCCTTTTGACCCTTCAATCCAGGGGCATTGAATGGGTCACACTTTATGTAATTGTTTTAAGGCAGAACCAACATAACAGTTAGGATTACTAATAGGACCATGATGGGATGAAAAATTATATTTAGAACTGCTGACCAGGTGGGCTGCTCCTACAACACTCTGCCCCTTTATGTATGATTATTACAGCAGTTGTTGTTATTGTAGGGCACAGGTGATCTGTTGCAAACAAACCAAACAATTATAATTATTAATAAAACCATTACCATTACAATAATTGGGTACATTGACAAAGAAGATGAGGCCCAAGTTTGATGCTGCAATAGCCATCAAACAATAAAAGTCACTGAGGTCAGGACCTTCTTAAGCACACACAACAAATAAGATTTTGTAGGAGTACCACAGTTGTCATGCAAGGTTAAGCTGATTTGGACTTAAACTAACATTTAGTTGCTAAAATGTTGCAGAATTTTCTATTTTTAACAGTTGTTCTCAAGAGGTTTCTGGGGACCTGAAAGATGGGGCCCTACAATTATGGGCCAAGGTTTTACAGGTTATGGGGGCCCAAGAACTACCCTTTAGGGCTTGGGGAAGTAGAGCCAGAGTGCATAGAGGAAAGTGTGGAATTAACAATACAAGCAAATGTAACTAACAATGCAAATGTATTAATAACAAAAATTAACAACAAAATGACTATTAGAGAACCTAACAATGATGCATTGGGGACCAAAATCCTTTGGACACAAGTGGTGATTGATAAATTGGATGGACATGGGGGAAGTAGAGAGAGGAAAAGACATTTGCCCTGTCTAGTGTAGTATCCCCTCTTTTTCTGGACCCAATGCTAGCACAGGACACCAGTAGAGACAGACACAGAACATGCAACACAGAACACTGAACACAGACTTTGTCATGACACTATAACCATGGTATTTTATAACTCTTCAGCTGGTACCAGCTCTCCTGATGTTCTGGTTTAGAGCCTGAAAGATAAAAGCTTGGAAACAAATTAGCACAGTGCTTCCACCATGGCAGAACCTGCTTAGTTTCTGCCACAGTGTGTTTGGTACTTGGGGCTGCACAAATGCTAATTAAGTGGTGCATTTCTTGTGAGTGTAAATTTTTTCTTTCTTTTAGTAAAAGGGCGTTAACACTTTATCTAGAAAAAAAATTTTTGTTTTAAAATCTTCAGCCATTTTGCCATAGCCTGGAGATTTGAGGCAGAAGCAGGCACTGTTGTTAACTGTTTTAATGGCATTTTGGCCCTGGGAGGAGGAATTTACCCAAATATCCCAAATATCCCCCTTCCCAATCTCCAGAGGGGTCCCAAAGGTCTGCCCCCTTCTGGGGTCTCAAATGTTTCTTCTCCTGATGTTACTGCTGCTGTAAGATTTGAGAGTGCTGTTTTAACTCTCTGTACCCAACCTGTTTTTCAGTTTCTTTATCTTTTGCTTGCCTGGGCCTGATCCTGCTTTTTTCAATAAACAGGTCCTTTCCATGGGTACAAGCTTTTTCCACTCCCAATTTAGCAAGGAGGGTGGGCTTTTTAACTAGCCCCCACCCTTCCTGGTCCCGTTCCTTAAACATTTTCTTCAAAATTGTGAAATTACCACAATATTACTTACAAAAAAAAACAAAACAAACAAACAAACATAAACCACACTACACTGCCCAAACTCCTATATCCTTCAGAGTTTGATTTAACAGAACAAGATCTGTATCTTATGTTTTTAACCCACTTTCTGATTTACTCGGTCTGCTACCACCGAGGGTTCATACACCAATTATACAAATCCTTCCCCGGATCAGAGTGAGAAACACTAAGTTCTCCTCTTTAGCTCAATCTTGCTGTGGCTGAGGGTGTATGTACCTCTATAACACAATTTAAACCTAAACTCCTATATCCTTCAGAGTTTGGTTAATCCTTCCCCGGATTATGTACCTTTATAACACAATTTAAACCTAAACTCCTATATTCTTCAGAGTTTGGTTAATTAACTGAAAGTTTACACTTTTTTTCTATAGTGCCAGGCTTGCTAAAGCTGGCGGTGTGCACACCAGTTTTATAATAACTGTGGATTCTATGCTTGCTCCCCCTTTCGCATTCTCCACCAATAATGTTGTCCCACAAACTTACACAGGATTGTTTTAGGGGTCAAGGCAAAGATGCCACATTTATTATTAATTTGTAACTATTAGCAAATACCTTAATGCTTATACACATACACTCACACTCACACACACACACACACACACCAAAATGTTCTGCAGCTGCTGGATAGTTACCAGTCCTGATTGTAGTTTGAGTTCGCAGCTTGGGATCGTAGCTTGTGGCAGCTAACTGGCCAGGAAAGCTGAGCACGAGGAGGAGCCGGGTCTCTGTCGGGCGCGCACGGATGCTCCTTGATGTTGATAGCAGAACGTTACTCAAAGTCTCT
>NW_020674772.1:2675-5340 GCF_002925995.2 Terrapene triunguis
AACTAGACTAATAAAATTACAGTATGGCTTGTAAAAATAGAGGCTGCAGCACAAGCCTTCTACAAAATGGAGTTAGCATTTTAAAATGGGTTTTGAGTTATAATATTGCACAGAAGTTACAATGTTACAATGTAGGCAAAATGGCAAGTGTAATGAAATGGTGAACAGAAGTTACAATGGTACAGTGAATAACTAAAAACAATTTCATTCACATTGGTTCTACATTGTCCCCCTTTTGACCCTTCAATCCAGGGGCATTGAATGGGTCACACTTTATGTAATTGTTTTAAGGCAGAACCAACATAACAGTTAGGATTACTAATAGGACCATGATGGGATGAAAAATTATATTTAGAACTGCTGACCAGGTGGGCTGCTCCTACAACACTCTGCCCCTTTATGTATGATTATTACAGCAGTTGTTGTTATTGTAGGGCACAGGTGATCTGTTGCAAACAAACCAAACAATTATAATTATTAATAAAACCATTACCATTACAATAATTGGGTACATTGACAAAGAAGATGAGGCCCAAGTTTGATGCTGCAATAGCCATCAAACAATAAAAGTCACTGAGGTCAGGACCTTCTTAAGCACACACAACAAATAAGATTTTGTAGGAGTACCACAGTTGTCATGCAAGGTTAAGCTGATTTGGACTTAAACTAACATTTAGTTGCTAAAATGTTGCAGAATTTTCTATTTTTAACAGTTGTTCTCAAGAGGTTTCTGGGGACCTGAAAGATGGGGCCCTACAATTATGGGCCAAGGTTTTACAGGTTATGGGGGCCCAAGAACTACCCTTTAGGGCTTGGGGAAGTAGAGCCAGAGTGCATAGAGGAAAGTGTGGAATTAACAATACAAGCAAATGTAACTAACAATGCAAATGTATTAATAACAAAAATTAACAACAAAATGACTATTAGAGAACCTAACAATGATGCATTGGGGACCAAAATCCTTTGGACACAAGTGGTGATTGATAAATTGGATGGACATGGGGGAAGTAGAGAGAGGAAAAGACATTTGCCCTGTCTAGTGTAGTATCCCCTCTTTTTCTGGACCCAATGCTAGCACAGGACACCAGTAGAGACAGACACAGAACATGCAACACAGAACACTGAACACAGACTTTGTCATGACACTATAACCATGGTATTTTATAACTCTTCAGCTGGTACCAGCTCTCCTGATGTTCTGGTTTAGAGCCTGAAAGATAAAAGCTTGGAAACAAATTAGCACAGTGCTTCCACCATGGCAGAACCTGCTTAGTTTCTGCCACAGTGTGTTTGGTACTTGGGGCTGCACAAATGCTAATTAAGTGGTGCATTTCTTGTGAGTGTAAATTTTTTCTTTCTTTTAGTAAAAGGGCGTTAACACTTTATCTAGAAAAAAAATTTTTGTTTTAAAATCTTCAGCCATTTTGCCATAGCCTGGAGATTTGAGGCAGAAGCAGGCACTGTTGTTAACTGTTTTAATGGCATTTTGGCCCTGGGAGGAGGAATTTACCCAAATATCCCAAATATCCCCCTTCCCAATCTCCAGAGGGGTCCCAAAGGTCTGCCCCCTTCTGGGGTCTCAAATGTTTCTTCTCCTGATGTTACTGCTGCTGTAAGATTTGAGAGTGCTGTTTTAACTCTCTGTACCCAACCTGTTTTTCAGTTTCTTTATCTTTTGCTTGCCTGGGCCTGATCCTGCTTTTTTCAATAAACAGGTCCTTTCCATGGGTACAAGCTTTTTCCACTCCCAATTTAGCAAGGAGGGTGGGCTTTTTAACTAGCCCCCACCCTTCCTGGTCCCGTTCCTTAAACATTTTCTTCAAAATTGTGAAATTACCACAATATTACTTACAAAAAAAAACAAAACAAACAAACAAACATAAACCACACTACACTGCCCAAACTCCTATATCCTTCAGAGTTTGATTTAACAGAACAAGATCTGTATCTTATGTTTTTAACCCACTTTCTGATTTACTCGGTCTGCTACCACCGAGGGTTCATACACCAATTATACAAATCCTTCCCCGGATCAGAGTGAGAAACACTAAGTTCTCCTCTTTAGCTCAATCTTGCTGTGGCTGAGGGTGTATGTACCTCTATAACACAATTTAAACCTAAACTCCTATATCCTTCAGAGTTTGGTTAATCCTTCCCCGGATTATGTACCTTTATAACACAATTTAAACCTAAACTCCTATATTCTTCAGAGTTTGGTTAATTAACTGAAAGTTTACACTTTTTTTCTATAGTGCCAGGCTTGCTAAAGCTGGCGGTGTGCACACCAGTTTTATAATAACTGTGGATTCTATGCTTGCTCCCCCTTTCGCATTCTCCACCAATAATGTTGTCCCACAAACTTACACAGGATTGTTTTAGGGGTCAAGGCAAAGATGCCACATTTATTATTAATTTGTAACTATTAGCAAATACCTTAATGCTTATACACATACACTCACACTCACACACACACACACACACACCAAAATGTTCTGCAGCTGCTGGATAGTTACCAGTCCTGATTGTAGTTTGAGTTCGCAGCTTGGGATCGTAGCTTGTGGCAGCTAACTGGCCAGGAAAGCTGAGCACGAGGAGGAGCCGGGTCTCTGTCGGGCGCGCACGGATGCTCCTTGATGTTGATAGCAGAACGTTACTCAAAGTCTCT